>NC_138092.1:41958620-42038620 GCF_964212035.1 Myotis nattereri | reverse complement strand
ACCACTGAATGATCAGAACAAGGACTGAGCTGGAGGCCTGATGGGAGAATGAATCAGACAGAGGTGAGTGGAGTTTAAATTATTGCTGCATAGCTGTAGAGAGAATGATCAGAGATTTAACACAATCATCTTTTGATTATTGGTCAACATCTTATCTCCATGCTAAATGAAGCATTGGGTGTTTAAAAAATTGTTTTGAAGTGACACAAAAACTGCATGTTTCTATTTCTGTAGCTAGAAAAAAAACTTGAGTGTCTTCATTGGTCTCTACCCAGCTCAGAAAGCTTTTCTTAGGCTTAGCTTACAATCCAAGGTGCTCTGAGTCCTCAAAGATCACCCTCACTGTTACCAGATTCCTGTCAATTAGCTTAGCTTTCTACCAGCTGCTCTGCTTTGTAACCTGCCAAACCCAACTCATCCCTGACCTGCTCTGAAATAAGTCCTATAGTTTTTCCAGTGGTGAGGACAGATGCTAAAAATCTTGTTTAAAGAAAATGTATTATTAGAGCTATAGTATAAAAAGAGAAAGAAAGAGAAAAAAGAAAGCAAATCCTTGAAAGTAACATTGTGTTTTGGGGAAAAACTGATAACAGTGGCCATGAAAATGGCCTGCACCATTGAAATACATTTAAAATGACTTAATTTTTGCAGGGTATAATAAGAATGAATGAGTAAATTTCCTGGTCTTTAACCCAATTTAGTATGATAAACTTCTTGAATCCGGGGACTTAGACAAAGTTGTGACGTAATGGAATTGCTTTTGGGGGCCCAAACCCTCAACTCTCCTGCTTTTACTCCTCCACCACTATGCCTGGCATCTTCTACTTGCCTCTGCATAAAATGTTATTTTCAAGAAAAAAACCAAGAATATGAATACATCTATTTCTGAAAAGGCTTCATATATACCAGTACTTCATATATACCAGGTTTCTTCCCACTATGATATCTGTGCTATTTTACATTTCACAGAGGATAATGCATTTAGTCAAAGAAATTATTATCTAATTACAGACTTTCAGGCAGAGTGATTCCAGGTGGAAGAAGCTTTACTAAGGACAACAGAGCCTTCCATGCATGTTAGAATGACACTATGTTGGTAGCCAGCTTCTTTGCCGCCCCCCCATAAAGCCAACTTCTAAGTCTAGTACAGTGAGACTTCAAATAAGTAATTGAACCCCTTTCCACCTGGTGTTTCCCCCATAAATCTAAGGAAATTGTTGGCTCACTCATTTTTGTGTCATAAAAATTTAAGGAACTAAGAGACTTAAAAAAATAGCAATGGTTGTTGAGTAGGCTTTCCCATCAGATAGGGTCTACAGCTTCCTATCAAGAGGTCATGCAATGAAGTAAAGGTCATGCAATAGTCTTCTAAAATCCCAACTACTGTAGCCAAAACTATTAGGGATTTCTAGGAATTCAACATCTCCAGGACTAAGCAGAGTTAAATAATTAGCTATTAAGTAAAAATTTTAGGAAAGAGATGCAGATTCAGGATACTTAACCATGTACATCGGGCCTACTAGCAAAAGCCATGAGCCTGTAAACAGTTGCAGTCAAAAGGTCAGTAGCCAACTGATATCGGAAAACCAGAAACACAAGAGAAAAATGGAAGAGTGGTCACAGTGTGGAATCAGATGCATTTGTTCCTGTTCCCTAACTCCTACTAAGAGATTCAAGTTTACCTACAGATAATCAAACTACCATAATTTTGTTTGGTTTTCCCCCAAAGTAATGTTTTTGGAAGAAAATGCCTGTCTCACAATGAACTTAGATGTGGTTCCTTTCCCCCGTGATTCTTTGATCTAGGTCTCCTAGAGAGAAAATTTATTTTGGAGGTGAAAAGAAAACTAATTATATACACGGGGCCACAGACAATTGTGATAAAATTACTAAAGACTTACTCTTATCTAGATTTACCACAACTGTGCTAGTAAATTACAGTGAAGTATGAGAAAAATGCACAAGCCATGTTCTGCAGTTCCATTTAAGGAAATTGGGTTGGGCAGTATTTCCAAACACTAATGGAACATATAAAAATCAGACACTGCTTAAAACGATAAAGTAAATATGTTAAAAATAGAAAATCAAGTCTCTATTCATCTTGAGTCCCCCCCCTCAAAGGAAGCTAACATACTCAAGGATAAAATGTCAATTTAAAACTTTTCTAATTTTTTCCAGGCGTACAGGCTTGTGATATTTTTCACCACTCTCCCTTTTTGCACATGATCATGATAGAAAAAGACAAATGTGGAAAATTTTTTAAGCAGAAAATAATTCCTTTTCTTTAAAAGCGAAGGCACACGTGATGTGCATTACTCTCAAAAGGGCTGCCTTCGTGATCTTGAAAGACTAACTAATGTGAAAATTTCTTGGAAGTGAGGCAAAGAAGTTTTGTGAGCATAAAAGCTGGTAAACACCACTTCTGCCCAAAAAAGAATAAAAAATATGTTTAAACCAGGACACTTAGAGGTTGGAAATACTAAAACTGAACATGCCCATGGCAATGAATGTATACCTTCACAGGTGTAGCCTTTGGAATCAGACTTACTACCTTACGGAACAGCTCATACTTAGGGTCAAAACCTTCCAACTTACCTCCAAAGGGATAGAGTATTTTTAAAATGGAGATTTTTCCATAACTAAAATCCCATTAAAATGGGCCCAAGATGAACAGGGCATATTCTCAAAGTTCAGTCATGTAGATAAATTATTGTGAGAAATACAGAAATATTCTACTTATGAAGTAATTTTCTCCTTTTGACTTCACTTCGCTGGTATGTCTATTTCTCCCATAAAGCAAAGGAGGTATTTGAGTGATGAGAAAATACAGTAGAAAGATGGAGAAACACAGCTCCCCTTGCGAGATGCCTAAAATACTCAGCTTTACCCACCACAGGTCAGCTAACCTAAACATCAGTGAACTGGGAAGGATGGGAACTCAGGCTCTCAGATGAGGTCCTGCTGGTAACCTGCTGTGCTATGTTTAAAATCTGTCAAAATAAAAATTAAAAAACGAATTCATGAGAAATTGCAAATTGCAGTGGTATGGTCACAAAATGAATACCCCCCTCCCCTTTTTTTTTTATAACACTCTCCGATCTGTTTTGGTCCAGGATTTAATGAAGCAATAGGTACACCTAGCACCGAGGTCCTTGGTGTCAGATGCATAAGGATACTGCTCATTGCAGAGGACCTGCCTGCACAGCCTCCCACAACTCGGGGAGTTATGAACAGGGCCCACGTGTCAGGGGAGGAGACACGCTGTATTTACGCTGAGCTGAATGAGAGAGGTTAGGGTATTTAAGTATGTCATAAACATCTCCTCCCTCTACCCTTACCACTTTCTCTCATATTGGACTGTCAGCCAAGGACTGACTGTCCAAGCAAAGGCCTTCTGATCCTGTGGAGAGGAAAGCAAGATGCTTTGACCACTATTTAGAGGGGTGACTACACAGGCATCAATGACCACAGACACTTGGAGTGTTCTTAGTGCCTGTAAAGTACCAAATGTTCCTCTACTTTACCCAATATTTTATTTAATATTTTCAATTTCATATTACTTAGTTTTTCACATTATACTTTATGTGGGAAAACTCTTTTATATAACCGATCACAAAAGTTTTCCACATAAAACATTTTTCTATGTGTCAATTAATAATCACAGTGACATATAAATTAGAAACAGAAACTGATAGTCATGCAAAATTAGCCATTGCATTATTCTTATAAACAATTCTGACAATTAAATGTACAAACAAAACATGTAATTGTAGCTGATATTTCAGGCCCCAAGAATATCTAGATAATGAAGCCCAAAGTCTAATGGGGGGAAGCACACGGTGACAGTTCAAGGAAGGGGCAATGTTCTCTATGTACAGACCCTGCCTGCTTCCCGAATGCCAACAGGTCGCTCAGGACAGGGAGCCAGGTGAGCTGGCCGCAGCCCACAGGCCACGTGGTGTCACTCTTTCACGTTTCCTAAGGTAAAAGTTCAAACAGGAATATCTTCTAAGACCACATGGCATGTTTTGTTTTTATAAGAAAGGGTGAGGACAGCTTCATGGGGGGAATTTTACCAAAGAAGAACTAACACCTATCCTCCTGAAACTGTTCCCAAAAAATCCAAGAGGAAGGAACCCTTCCAAGCTCTTTTTATGAGGCCAGCATTATCCTAATTCCAAAACCAGGTAGACATCACAAAGAAAGAGAATTACAGGCCAATAGCCCTGATGAACATAGATGCTAAAATCCTCAACAAAGTATTAGCAAATCAGATACAGAAATATATTTAAGAGATCATACACCATGGCCAAGTGGGATTTATCCCGGGGATGCAAGGCTGGTACAATATTCGCAAATCAGTAAATGTGATACATCACATAAACAAACTGAAAGACAGAAATAACATGATCATGTTAATAGACGCAGAAAAAGCATTCAAAAAAAAATCCAACACCCATTTTTGATAAAAACTCTCAGCAAAGTGGAATGGAGGGATCATGCCTCAACATAATAAAGGCCATATATGACAAACCTACAACCAACATCATACTCAGTGGACGAAAACTAAAATCATGTCCCCTAAGAACAGGAAAAAGACAGGGATGTTCACTTTCACTCCTGTTCGACACAGCACTGGAAGTCCTAGCCACAGCGATCAGACAGGAAGAAAACAGAAAAGGCATCCAAATTGGAAAGGAGGAAGTAACACTCGTTATTCGCAGAGGACATGATATTGTACATAGAGAATCCTAACTCCACCAAAAAAACTACCAGATTTTTTAATAAAGGAATTCAGCAGTGTAGCAGGATACAAAATTAACACCCAGAAACCGATGGCATTTTTATACACTAATAATGAATTCTCAGAAAGAGAAACTAAACAATCCCATTTACCATAGCAACCAAAAAATTAAGATACCTACCTAGGAATAAACTTAACCAAGGAGGTAAAAGACTTTTACTTGGAAAACAACAGGACGTTGAAAAAAGAGAGAGGAAGATATAAATAAGTGTTCCTGGATTGGTAGAATTAACATTATTAAAACGTCCATACTACCCTATAGCAATCTATAGATTCAATGCAAACCCTATTAAAATACCAATGGCATATTTCACAGAGCTAGAACAAATACTCCAAAAATTTATATGGAACCAAAAGAAACCCCCCCCCCCCCGAAAAGCCACAGCAATCTTGAAAAAGGAGAAAAAAATTGAGGAATCAAAATACCAGATATCAAATTATACTACAAAACCATTATAATCAAAACAGCCTGGTACTGGCACAAGTGCAGACATACAGATCAATGGAACCGAACAGAGACCCCAGAAATCAACACAAACCACTAGGCTCAATTAATATTTGACAAAGGAGGCAAGAGCACACAATGGGTTAATACAGTCTCTTCAATAAATTGGACAGATACATGCAAAAAAAATGAAGCTAGACCACCAACTTACACCATAAACAAAAACAAACCCAAAATGGATAAGGATTAAATGTAAAAAGTGAAACTTGATCCTAGGAGAAACCATAGGCAGCAAAATCTCAGGCATCTCTTGTAGCAATATCTTTGCAGATATAGCTCCTAGGGCAGCGGTTCTCAACCTGTGGGTCACGAACCCTTTGGGGGTCGAACGACCCTTTCACAGGGGTCGCCTAAGACCATCGGAAAACATATATAATTACATATTGTTTTTGTGATTAATCACTGTGCTTTAATTATGTTCAACTTGTAACAATGAAATTGGGGGTCACCACGACATGAGGAACTGTATTAAAGGGTCGCGGCATTAGGAAGGTTGAGAACCACTGTCCTAGGCGAAAGGAAACTGAGGAGAAAACAAATGGGACCACATCAAAGTAAAAGGCTTCTGCACGCACAGCAAAAGAAGCCACCAGCACAATGAAAAGAAAGCCCACTGGGCAGAACTGTTTGGCAATGACGCATCTGATAAAGGGTGAATATCCAAACTAGGAGCTCACACAACTTAACAAAAGGAAAAGCCAATTAAAAAATGGGCAAAGGACTTAAATAGACTCTTCTCCAAAGTGGACATCCAGATGGCCAAGAGACATATGAAAAAAATGCTTAAAATCACTGATCATCAGAGAGATGTAAATTAAAATGACAATGGGTTATCGCCTCACATCTGTCAAAATGGCGACCCTCAACAAATCACAAGTGCTGGCGAGGATGTGGAGACAAGGGAACCCTAGTACACTGCTGGTGGGAATGTAGTCTGGTGCAGCCATTATGGAAAACAGCATGGAATTTCCTCAAAAAATTAGATATGAAAACACAAATCAGAAAAAAATGTATGCACCCCTATGTTCATAGCACAATTTACAATAGCTAAGATATGGAAACAGCCCAAGTGCCCATCAGCAATTGAGTGGATTAAAAAGCTGTGGTACATTAACACCACAGAATACTAGGCAGCAGTAAAAAAGAAGGATCTCTTACCCTTTGAGACAGCATGGTGGGACCTGGAGAGTATTATGCTAAGTGAAATAAGCCAGTCAGAGATACTTGTTGACAAGTATCACATGATCTCACTCATATGTTGAATCTAATGAGCAAAACAAACTGTTGAACAAAATAGATCCAGAGACATGGAAGCATGGAACAGACTGTCGAACCTCAGAGGGAAGGGATGTGGGGAAAGGGGGGGAGAAGACGAACCAAAGAATGTCTATGCATATATGCATAACCCATGGTCACAGACAATAGGGTGGTAGAGGCCTGGGGGAGGGGGGAGGGCTATAAGGGGTCATTGGGAGAAAATAAGGGAACATATGTAATACTTTCAACAATAAAGATTTAATTTAAAAAAAGGGTGAGATTGAAAAGTTTGACATTTATGTAAAAGTCCAATTTGTGTAAATAAAAAAGCTAGCCTATGTGTTTTTGAACCTTTCTAGAAATATGTAATTAGTTAATTCTAGATAAGTTTATAATGTCAAAATCCCCTTTCAAAAAGAAAAAAAATATATCACTGTTAATTTCAAAAACAAAACTTACTTTAAAGAAGAAATTATAAGAGAACCATTTTTTTCTATTTTGGATAATATATAACTTTTATATAACATATAAAACATTTAACATTTGTTATATGTTTGGCTATGTCCTTGCCTAGCTTACTGTATTCAACTGTTTTAAGCTAATAGAACCGCATACCTTTACTCATTCATGAAATGTTCTGAACCTGCACAAATTACATTACTCTTGATGAGCACCGAATTGGATTCATCTTCTGGGGTTGCCTCAGAAAGCTTTATAATTCTGTTTGACTTAATTATATGGCTGGAGTGGAGCGAGGGGCAGGAGGGCATGGGGTAATATTAATATACCTCTAAGGTTGCACATTAATTTAAATAATAAGCAACAATGGCTGCTACAAAAATCAAAATCTTATTGTCCAAAATCTTTACAATCAAATTAAAAATTGTCCCAGAAGTCATATTGTTAGTAGTTAAACTAAATATAAGCTTTATTGACTGTTAGGTGTATTATGGGCGAATTCCTGTGGCTAGAGGCCCTTAACTTTTGAACTTCTAGGCACTTAAGTGGGAGAAAACAAAACAAAACAAAACAAAAAAACAAATAAGAAAGCCTCCCTTGGAAAGAATATAAATTAAGATACCGATAAATGGATTAGTGAGTGCTTCACTTTCTTAGTACGTTCACCAACAACACGCCACACGTTTGTGCTTAAATGCCATTTGAAAACAGTATTGAAATGATTCTACAAAAGGAACATTTCTGCCGAAACTGGTTTTGCTCAGTGGATAGAGTGTCGGCCTGCGGACTTAAGGGTCCCAGGTTCGATTCTGGTCAAGGGCATGTACCAGGGTTGCGGGCACATCCCCAGTAGGGGGTGTGCAGGAGGCAGCATATTGATATTTCTCTCTCATCGATGTTTCTAACTCTCTATTCCTCTCCTTTCTTCTCTGTAAAAAAATCAATAAAATATATTTTAAAAAAAAGATATATTTCTAAGACTAGCTATGACCTAGCTAGTCTTTCTTTCTTTTTTTTTTTTTTTTTTTAAACCTAGCTAGTCTTTATTTTTCTGCATAAGTTCAGGTAGACTTACTTCCTGGTTATTAATTTTAGCCAATAAAATATATATTTTAAATTATTTAATGGCTCCACTCACTGAAATGAAGAGATTCAAATGTACCCTGTTCTTAGTTATTCGGCATCAGCTGCCCAACATTACTAATTCATTAGACCGCCCTGGAAGTGACTTACTGTTTGAATTCTGTGGGAACCCGGGCAAGGAGGATGGACCGTTCATTCCGGGGAGAAGGACCGGAGGAAGCCCAGGGAGTCCCGGGTAGGCAGCCGGGAGGCCGATGCCGTGGAGGGGGCCGCTGTCCACCATGCTGGGCTGCTGCACCGCCAAGCCCAGCACATCTGACGCTTTCTTGATCCGGTCCAGTTCTTGCTGCGCCATCAGCTGCCGAACGGTGGTCGGAGCCAAGTAATCCTTCTCCCGGTCCAGCTGGCTCCCCACGGTCTCCCTCACTTTCGCGATGTGCTGTTTGGAGAAGATGTGATCTCTGATGGACAAGCGGGCGGAATACTTGACCCCGCACAGCGTGCACTCTGGCTTGGTGCCTTCGGTCCCGCTCTGATTGATCATGAACGGCTTCCCGATGTTGATTTTAAATTTCTTCTCCTTGGCCCGTGCGTTCTGGAACCACACCTGGACCACGCGCTTGGGCAGGCCGATCTCGTTGCCCAGCATCTCGCACTCCTGCATGGTGGGCGTGCGGTAGTCCCCGAAGCACGCCTTGAGGACCTTGAGCTGCAGGTTGCTCATCTGAGTCCGGAAACGCTTGTGCCCCGGGCGGTCGTTATTTTTGGATTTGAAAGGGTTGCTGGACCCAAAAGGATTTGGGGAACTCGGGTCAGCGATGCTGGACGTTTCACTGCGGTCGGCGTTGTCGTCGGGGTCATCCGTGATGTAAAAGCTTTGGTCGTGGTCACCGTCTTTGTCGTTGAAATGCATGGAGGGGCTGGTGAGGGAGAAGAGGAATTTCTCCTCGCAGACCTCTGCGGTGGGTGTGGTTGCTGTTTTTGGCAAAGCGTCAAGAGTTTTGGGCTCTTTCGGCGACAGAGCCGGCTTCCCGTCTCCAGAACCGCCCAGGGCGCTTTCCACCTCGGCGTTGCCCTCGTCGCCCGTGGTGGCGTCGCTGATGGCCGTGTTGATGGACGACGTCTCATCGAAATCGGTCTTGCTCTGGTCGTACCCGGCCTCGGCGGGAGGGGCGCCCAGGTTCTCCCCGTCCTCGGGGCCCTCTGCTTTGAAGGAAGAAGGGCTGAGCAGGTTCTTGGGGGACAGCTCGGCCGTCTTGCTCACGGGCGTGGACACGGTCGAAGCCAACTCATTCTCGCTCGACAGGTCGATTTTCGTGAGCGGCAAAGACGGGTAGTCAAAGTAGATGTATTTCTGGGGGCTCTCCCCGCCCTCGTCCGCCGCTATCAGAGGGCTGGGGGGCAGGCTGTACCCCGCCTGCTTCCCCTCGTTCCAGTGCCGCGAGCGGATGTGGCTCTCCAGGGCCGACTTGGCCTTGAACAGGGCGCGGCAGAAGGGGCACCGCTTGTGCGACTGGGCCGGCCCCACGGCCCGGAACTGGCCCTTCCGCTCCCGGGCGCGCGTGTTCTGGAACCAGACCTGCACCACGCGTTTCTTCAGCCCCACCTCCCGCGCGATGTGATCCAGCATTTTGCGGGTGGGGTTGGAGTCCAGCAGGTATTTCTCGTAGAGGATCTCCAGCTGCTCGGGGGTGATGGTGGTCCGCAGGCGCTTGTCGCGGTGCTGGTCCTCGCCGCTGGGGCCGCCCTCCTTCTCGCTGCAGGTCTGGTCCTCCTTGTCCTCCAGCTTCCGCTTCAGGGACGCGGCCACGGTGGCGGGGGCCGCGGGGTGGGAGGCCCCCGTCTGGGGGCCCATCTGCGCCAGGGAGCCGCTCAGCAGCTGGCCGGTCATCAGGGGGCTGTTGGGGTCGAAGATCATGTAGGGCATGTCCAGGGGCCGCTCCAGGAAGGGCGAGTGGAGGAACTGGTTCTGCGCGGCGAGGAAATGCATGTGCTGGTGCTCCTGCCAGAGCTCCGGGCTCGGGAAGGCCACGGCGCACTGGTCGCACTGGTACTGCAGCAGCTGCGGAGGTAGGCTGTTCTGGAGCGGCGTCATGGACAGCGGCAGGGGGCTGGACGGCACCGGGGTCTGCGAGGCCGAGGGGGGTCTGCCCACCAGCGGGGGCTGCTTGGGGGGCTGGGGCGGGGCCGGCGGAGGGTCCGAGGAGGTGGGCGCCGAGGGCGGGGCCGGCTTGGTGCCGGGAGCCGGGGGGGCGGGGTCGCTCTGCTTTGGCTTTTCTGGGGGATAGTCAGGTTTGGGGGAGGTCTTCTCGGGCTCCGGTTTGGGGGACGGAATGAGAGGGGTGCTCGCCCCGGAGCCGGAACTGGCCGCCGGGGCCGGGGCGGTTTTGGCCGCGTCCGCCTGGCCGGAGGCCGAGCAGTGCTTGTACACCACCTGGTCCGTGGCGTCCATGGAGTCCTCGGTCTGGCTCTCGTCCTGCGCGTCGTCGTCCTCGTCCTTGTAGCACTGCTTCTTCTGGTGCGTGATCAGGTCGAAGATGCGGGGGAACACCACGGAGCACTTCTTGCACTGGTACTGCATGTTGCTGGTGCGGATGTACCGCTCGTTCGTCAGCTCGCGCTTCTCGCTGTCCTTGGCCTCGGCCTGGTTCTCGTAGCTCTTGCGGGCCTTCTGCCGCGCGTTCTGGAACCACACCACGATGACCCGGGTGGGGAGGTTGAGGACGGTGGAGAGCTGCTCGATCTCGTCGTCTTTGGGGTAAGCGTTGGTGTCAAAAAAGTCCTGCAGGACCCGCAGCTGGTAGTCGGTGAACCGGGTGCGGGACGACCTCTTGCTGAAAGCGGCGTCGGCCTTGTAGTGCTCCAGGGCGGCGGGCGGCGGGTCCAGGCGCAGGTCCTCCAGCACCGTGACGGGCGGGTTGCTGAAGTTGTAGGGCGAGTCCTTGTTGCGCTGCCGCTCCTTGAAGAGCGTGTTGCGGAACCAGTGCTTGATGACCTTCTGCGAGAGGCCCGACTTCTCCGCCATCTCCTGCACCTGCTCCTCGCTCGGGGAGTTGTTGATGTCGAAGTACGCCCTCAGGATCTTGAGCTGGTCGTCCGTGATCCTGGTCCGCGGGCGCTTGAACTGCGAGTGCCGCAGGAAGCTGGGGTCGAGCCCGAGCTGCTGCTGGCACAGCTGGGTGAGGTCGGCGGACAGCGCGTCCATCTGCGGCAGCTGCAGGGCCAGCTGCGGGGGCAGCGCCGGGTGCTGCACGGGCTGCATCATGATGGAGGGGAAGAGCGGGAGGTCCAGGGACACCGGCAGCTGGACCTGCGGGGGGGCCGAGGGCGGCGGCGGCGGAGGCGGTGGGGGCGGAGGGGGCGGCGGGGGCGGGGGCGGCGTGGGGGGTGGCGCCTGCAGGGGGGCGGACACGGAGCTGGGCATCTTCACTGGCCCCAGGGGGGCAGGCTGCGGGGGCGCCGGGGGCAGCGGGGGAGGAGGCGGCGGCGGAGGCGGCGTCTCTGGCGAAGGTGGCGAAATCGGGTAAAGCTTGTCATAGGCCTCCCGGTACTGGCGAGCGAATCTCTCGAGGGCTCCGTAGGGGAAAAACTGCCCGTGCACGTGCTCCTGGTGGCTCTTTAAAATGAGGACGTTGGAGAAGAGTTTCCCACACGTCCCGCATTCCAGCTTGTCCGAGCTGTCCCCGTCCCCGCCCCGGCCCTTCTTCTGCACCTTCTGCCGGTTCTCGTTGTACTGGATGACCAGCTCGAACCCGAAGTTCTCCAGCAGGGCCTTGGCCGCATTCCCCCTGGCCCCGGAGGCGATCCTCGGCGGCGGGATGGCTGGTTCCAGGGACTTGGGCTTCTTGGAGTCTTTGCCTTCTTTGAGTCCTTCCCCTTCGCTGGTAAATTCTGGCTTTGGCTTGTCTTGCTTTTCCGCACTCTCCTCGGCCTCCTTGTAAGAGGGCCCCTCCTTGGCAGCCGGGCCTTCGGCCCCCGCCAGGCTGGCTGGGTCCGGTTTGGGGAGCTTGCCGGCCGGCTGGGGGGCCGGCTGCGGCGGGGGCGGCTTCTGAGACGCCAGCGGGGGCTGCGCGGCCTGGTACTGCTGTGCTTGCTGCTGCAGGAGCTGCAGCTGGGTTTGGCCGACGTGATGCTGCGTCTGAATCTGCTGCTTCAAGTCTTCGAGCAAGGATCCGGCCATGCCCGTCATGCCGGGCATCCCGAACGCGGCAGAGCCGGGCAGACCCAACTCCGGCCCCAGGCTGAACTCCGTGCCCGGGATGTAGAAAGGGAAGAGGAACTGAGGCTGCTGGAACTGCAGCAGAGCTTCGGGGGTCATGGGGAAATGCGGCAGGAAGGCGGGGTTGAGGAACTGCGGCTGGAAGAAGGCCGCCTGCTGCTGCAGCTCGTGCTGGAGCTGCATCTGAATCTGTGCTGGTGACTGCGGCGGGTGGTGCGGGGGCTGCGCGGACAGGAGTTCCGGAGTTTGCTTTTTATTTAATTCTTTGGCATCTAAGTGGGTATCTTTGCTGCTGACGGAGGCTAAACTCATGGACTCCAACATCCCTGGGCCGGGACTGCCCACGCTGGCTGCGAGGCCGTGGCCGCCGGGCTCCAGCTTGGCGGCCCTGGCCTTGGTCTGGTGGAGCACCGACCGCATGTGGATTTCCAAGGTCGAGCTTTGGCTGTAGGCGACGTTGCAGATGCTGCACTTGTAGGGTTTGTTGTCGGCGCCGCTGCTGGTTTCTTGAGGAACGGGACTGGAGGCCTCCTGCAACACCTTTTTCAACTTATGCAGATGAGAAACGGAATTATAATGGACCAAGAGGATGTTCTTCTGGGTGAAGGACTCTTTACACACTGTACATTTATACGGGCGGGAAGGGTCGAGGAACTTCTCCATCGTAAAGTTGGGCCCTTTTCTGAAGGGCAAGGTCCGCTTTGGTTCAGAGCCCATGTCATCAGGAATGGAGCTGCTGTCACTCCCCACGGGACTCGCCTTCCCCTCCTGGTCGACCTCGTACTCCCTCTCCATTTCCTGCTCCATGGGGGGGTCGTCCGGGGCCAGGGCCTCGCTCTCGGCCCAGAGCTCTCCGTTCACGGGCAGGGAGGCGTACAGCTGCTGGAGCTCGGCTTCGCTCAGCTCGGGGTGGCCCGCTTCCAGGTGTTTTTTTAAAGCCTGGAACGTACGGAAGCTCCGCTGGCAGAGATTACACATGGTGGCGGCCCGGATCGCGTGGTACTGGGAATGGATCTGAAGCTTCTGCATCGTCTTGAAGGCCAGGCTGCAGTGGTTACAGCGGTACTTGTACACGTGGCGGTCGGAAACCGACAGCGGCTGCCGCTTCTGCTGCTCACTGAGTGGATCTGGTAGGGTGTCGGGGATTTTCACATCCTTGCTGCCATTTCTGTTCCATTCGGACACATCCATGGCTTCTTTAGCTGGTTTCTGCTCCTCGCTCTTTATTTCCATGCTGGCCTTCGCATCGTCAAGACCTGCCATACTTTTGTCATCCACTGGACTCTCGCCTGTGCGGGAGAAAGCATAAACAGATCGCTTACAGGGAGAAGGGACACAGGCTGATAAATACTGTAAGTGGGAACCTCTACAGGTTTCTGTTTAATTGATTCGTTAGAGGAATATTTATTGAGCAACTACTGCGTTGCAAGCATTGTGAGAGGCACTGTGGATACAAAGGTGAATATCAAGTCGCCCCTGACCTTGAGGAATTTCAGGATGCGGAAGAAAAGAACTCAAAGGTAATTGCGGTATGCTGCATACAATCCGTGTGACACCAAGGGCCAGGCCTCAGAGTCCAGGAATTAGAGCAAAGAATGTTCTCGGTCACTGACACTCAGCAGTGACAGACAGCCAGACACTAACTATGCATGGAAAACTATGGCTCTTGGGATATATTTTTCCTCTGTGCCTTTGTTCTAACCCTTCGATAGTAAAAACCTTGGCACTCCACCACAAACGCAAGCCTTGAAGCGTGCTTTCTGCAGACCACAGTCACAGGCGGGCATACCTGAATACTTCCCCGACCCCTCGGCTGTGCCGGCTGCAGGTGTGTCCCGCTCTGATTTCTCAGAGGCAGCTGCGGGCAGCAGCAAACTGTTTGGCATCATCACATCGGGCACAGGCACCTGTGAAGACCAAAGGGGCTCATGTCAAAGGTCCCCCAACACTCAAAAATGCCACCACAGCTGCCATTGGGCAGTTGCATCCCACTTAGGTTTTCCAGCCAAAGTAGGGACACTTGGTGGCTCTTCCAGGCCACTGCTCTCCCTTCCAATTTCAGATCAACACCATTACAATGCTGTATTCTTTCTTTCCCTTTTTAAAACTGTTTTTGTAGGTCTATGTCTTTATCCTGATACTCAAAGTTTGAAACTCAATGTGTCCACGTGACTCATCTTGATGACATTATAAACACGAGACTGTAAAATATGTGTTACTGAATAACCTATGCCCGTATCATATTTATTTTCCTAGCAAAAGAGACAACAGAGGGGCCTTGGACTGAGATTTCTATAACACAGTCAGGGAAACAACTCTGTGTCGCGAAGAAGAAATACATTCCTATGGACCCATAAGTGCAGATTTGGTGTGCTACCTTTCCAGAGATTACGTCACACGCACGTCAACATGTGGGGTCCTTACTGTCATGAGCAGCTTCTCCACGCAGTCCGGGGAGACGCTGTGCAGGTGCGTCAAGTGCAGCTGCAGGTGCATCTTGTTGCTGAGGACGTCCTGGCAGAGGGGACAGCAGACGACCGGCTGCACCGAGTGCTGCGACAGGACGTGCATCTGGATGCGACTTTGGTCCCTACTATTGTAGTTACAATAAGGACACTGATAGAACTGGAAGACAGGAATAGACATGGCATATGCTATCATTAGTCTGAGGGCTTCAGAGCATCAGCAGGAATACCGAGGGCTCATCTGTCACCAAGCACATTTGTCCCCATGCCTACGTTTCAATAGCATGGAATCGTTGGGGGCTCTAACACTACCAGGAGCAATAATAAATTAAAATTAAAATTAAAAACAGGTTTATATAGCAAAGGGAGGAAAAAATGTACTTACCTGATCGTGACAGAATTTACTGTCCTCTGTAGCTTTTGATCGTTTTGTTGTGACATCTTCTTCCTTTGCCAGCAGGAGTGGCGGGGTCACACCCGCCACACTGACTTTTAGCTCCTTTTCTGGTGTGGTTATTCCTGATCCCAGCCCCAAAAAAACAGAACGTGTCAACTTCAAAAGACTAACAACGTCAAACCTGAAAGATTCTATGTTTTTCATCTAGCGCTGACTCTAAACCCACAGAACCACCAAAGGAACTGGACAAGCACTTAGAAATGATGCTAATCTCAAAAGGCAAGATGCACACTTCTTTGTGTCCACTGACTAAGTGGACTTTATAAATATATTTTAAAATGGACTCCTGTCTCATGTTTAGATAACCCTCAATGACCTTGAGAGGCTCATCAATAACACGTGCTCACTGGTGTCTCAGGCTGCCTTTATCACATTAAAGCAAGTCTACTCCCATTCACAAATGCTAACTTAGAAAAGAATTTGTTTTACTCGTGTTTAATTGCCTATCTCTTTTCTAAAATTCTTGATCACAGGAAACATTTCAAAATTCTGAGAAGAGCTAACTACTTATAATTCAGAAACAAAGACAGCATTTTTATGTGGTGAATATAGGACTTACACATTAACTATACATGTCTCCTGCTGTTTTTATGATTTACTCTTTGCTTTACATATTAGGCTGTACATATAACATTTATAGTTCACATCTCAAGAAGATGGCCGTTTTATGAGGTTAATCCAAATATTCAGAGTTAAGGGGGTTTAAAATTTTGCCTAGATAAGCAATGTCACGTATAGGAGCATCACACACATCAAAGAAAAAGAGTGTGATTCTAATTTCCCAATCTAACAGAAAATTCTTTCCAGCATCCATTTTCCCGATAATCTCCTCTGTGAGGCTGGATATTACAGCGACATTGGGTAGGCATGTCACATACATCTCACGACAAACACAAAACCTCATTTACCAGCCATTCCAATCTCATCATAGCACGGCGTCATCTGACCTTTTTTCTGCTGTTTATTATGAGTATTTCTAATTTTAACTTTCAATTTTCACCATCTTCCAGTCAATTTGCAACTAAATTATTTCCAGGGTGAGGATACTATCACTGGACAACTGGGTGCAAATACATGTTGAAATGCAATGAAGCTAAACCATTGATTGCTATCAGACCCCGCGTGAATATAGAGTCTGGGCGTAATCTGATTGTAGGCTGTGCATGAAGATTTATCTTGATTTTTTTTTTCAATCCACATACGGTTCATATAAATGAACAAATTGCACCTTATTGCGAAATAGCCCAGTTTTAATTTAAAAATAAGGTCAAGGATGTTGGAAACAAAGTAAAGATGAACCAAAAACTACATTCTTTTTTCAATCCTGGATAGAGATGATGCATGTTTAAAACATATAAACATTTTCAGAAATTTTGAATTCTGAAAGAAATTTAAAAGCAAGCATTTTAAAGTTTAGACTCCAAGGACACCGAAATTAAAGTAGACTTTCAATGACAGAATGACAATCATGGTAGGTATAGATTTGGTGATGTTTTCAAGTAATTATACTGATTTCTAGATTTACAAACATTAGATTTTATTTGAATTGTTACATGTGCCCTATATCTACAGATGCCTTGGAGAAATTTAGGTTCCTTCTAGATATTTGAAAAAATAACTGATCACATTTGTATTTGAAAGAACTTAAATTTGAATATAGACTGAAGACCTTCATTATATCGATAAACACAATCCAAGTATTTGCTATCCAAAGATATGTCAGAAACAGGAATGTTTATTTCATAATTAATTATGGCATCAAAAAATAGGTTTTTCTTTCTCAAAGCAGAATGTACTTTGTGGTGTTGTATTTAAAGTGCTAAAATATTCAAGATAATAATATGATATATAATGTTTGCAAATAAAATTTAGGGCTTAAAATGTCAGTTCAAGTTGTATAAAGTGATTGTCATTCGCATCAGGAATGTTTATCCCTCACTTTCTTCTTTGAGATGAGAAGATTTTTTTAAGTCCCCCATTAATGAGTAAGAATATGCTCCTTTAAGCATCTAATACTCTCATATTCCCCTATCATTCCTTTGTGCACATGGTAGAATAAGACATAACCAAATTATAAGCTTGTCCATTTCCCTATGCTATCAAAGACTGTCATACACAAATTAAAAGAGAATTTACATGACTCTTGTTGCTTGCAGACCCTATGGGGTATCAGCAATCAAAAAACCTTCCAGAAACTTTTAAATCTATTAAATGAGTAGCTATGGCCTTATTATCATAAGCATAAATATTCTAATATTGGTACAGGACCAAAAAACACTGATTTTAAGCTATGAGACATTTTACTACAACTATACTATAAATCAGTGATGGCGAACCTATGACACGCGTGTCAGAGGTGACACGTGAACTCATTTTTTTGGTTGATTTTTCTTTGTTAAATGGCATTTAAATATATAAAAGAAATATCAAAAACATAAGTCTTTGTTTTACTATGGTTGCAAATATCAAAACATTTCTATATGTGACACGGCACCAGAGTTAAGTTAGGGTTTTTCAAAATGCTGACACGCTGAGCTCAAAAGGTTCGCCATCACTGCTATAAATTGAGGCACATATTTGGTATAATAAATCCATGTTATTTTTATGCTTATTAATATTCATTAATGATGTAGTTGCTTTTGAATTTAGTGACATTCGTGTTGCATCAAGAAAATAAAAGTTTTAGGGTCATTTTATAGCCATTGCAATGGCTATTGGCTGTAGTATTCCACCCTGTATATAGGTCAACTTCCATATTTTGTGTGTGTAATGAACTTAATTAAACCATGATCTTAGGAAAGCTAGAAGCTGTGTAAAGACCATTTTATTTTACATTAAAAAGAAGTATAAATACAAATTAGATTCCACCACCCCCAGCTGTGTCTAGGCACCCCAGAAATGCATGCCATTGAGAAGAAGAAGCAAGAATGCTGAGCTGGAATAATAACACAGGACAGAAACAGACCACAAGGTCAGGCAGGTCATCAGGGTTATTTGCAAAGTGATGGAAATCACATTTCATGATTGTGAGCTTTTCCTACTTTTCAAAGAGGTGTAATCTCAAAGACTATGGCCTTCTTGGTAAATTGCAAGGACTCAACTTCAAGGTCTCTCTCTAAATTGTTTTATTCTAGAAATATATTAAATAAGGGCCAATTTTAGGAGAGTTTTGATTAAGTTCTGTGATTACTCATAGTTTACGCCTACAACTTTATTTGAAATAAATCCAGTTTGATACCCTAGAGAAAAATTTTAGGTGAGATCATAATTCATTTTGTGTTCATTAAGGACATCATAATATCCTCTAAAAACAATGCTCTTTTAACATACTTAAACTAAGAAATGCAGTCTCATTCCAAGTAAGCACTGCCATATAGATGAGCCAATTACCTGTCAGTTATGTGGTTATGTAACTTGCATGAGATAACAACATAAAAATGACATAATTCATTTCCATTCAGATGCTGCCTACTTAATAATTTTCAACCTTTAAAATACAGAAGGTTGTAAAATGGTTTATACTCATAATAAATGAGGAAAATCCAATAACACATATGTACTCAAAGCAAATCTTGAAAAAACAATAAAACAAAATAACAGTTATTTTAAATATTTTATGAATCAATGTATTTGATAATATTTGAATACTATAAAACTTGAATATAACAGAAGAGGTTATTCAATGCCAAATAATTCCAAATGATAATTACCAGTACAGTACTCTTTCTAATGAGACTGGAATGAAAGGATAATTTTAATTGCAATAATGAAGGTTAATTTCCATCTTTCCTCGTGTTTACTCCCTTATTAAAAAGTGGTCCCCTTAGCCATGGCAGAGACATATTACATTTTCAATGCAAATGTATTAATCTGGATAAACTCTATATTAATTCTTGTACTGCACAGAGCTGTAATTTGGATTATAATTAATCTAAAGTGGCACTAGATTTAAATGACAATATAAATGAGGCATTAGGAGGCTTTTCTATTATGAATGAATATTCAACAAATACAACTTGCATATTGCCAAGTCTCATTTTGAAAGCTCCAGTCCTGGAGATTAATGTCCGCAACTCTGCACAACAGCTTACACAAACAGGGTCTTTCTAACACGTGTTAATTCCTTCCTGTCTCAAAAATTCAGTGCTCAAGTGGAGACACGCTGTTTTCCCATCTAACACACTAAGATAGTGATTAATTTTGCTCGTATTTCTTGACATTTATAACTGACATAAGAAGAAAAACAATATATACATAAGTGGGTATTCAATCTTTAGCAATATTTACAAGGAAAAAAATCCATGTAATAGTTTTTTCACCTAATCAGATTCCATTCAGAAGGCAGAAAACTTGGTTAAAAGTTCATGCCAGTTGTCAATAACAAGAATTGTCTCGAAGTCTGGGAGGTTTCAAAGCCAAATATTTGCATCTCAGTAATTTCTTTTAGTTGGTTTTAAAGTTCATTTTTCTCCGTTTAGATATACCTGGGGAGGCATTTCTGCAGGGATAAAATGGGTTTTAAACAACCCCCCTTCCGCAGTGCTCTGTGTCCTCCTGTGCTCCAGAACTGTTTCAGTGGCACCAGTAGGCACATAAGAAGGGACCGTCACTCATCAGGCCATTAGGAAGTGATGAGCCCATCATTTACGCAGAGAAATGAACTTTACTGGTGGGGATGGAGTGCCTGTGTCTGAGGTGGTGTTCCAGGTAAGACTCCTCCCTCAATGTAAGATTGGAGCCATTTTCAAGAGATTCCAGAATCCATCCTTCATAGGGTGTTAGATATTTAAAACCAAGCATGTCACGCACCTGAGTATCAGAGGGCAATCAGTGTAACACGAGTGTGCTGTGTTTCACATGTTCTTCTGAAGTCTGAGGGCAGGGGAGGGGGAGCTCCTCTACAATCTCTGTCAGTATGACTGTGAGAGGGACACCACTGACCACAGGCAGGACCCTGCCCTTCCAGAAGCAAGCAGGCAAGCAGCGGGCCCTGATGAGGCCCATCCTCCAGAGTGAATCAACTGACTACCGGGCTATTTCCAACTCTTCAAAGGAGGTTTAGACAGCACTACCCTTGACCTTAACCAATTGCCAGGTACTTCAAACTCCTGGTCAGTAACCCCAAGAGCTGAGCTCCTAACGCACAGCTATGGCATCTTTTTCACATTGCTTTCGGCTCAATACCAACCTCACATCTTCTTTGTTTAAGGCAAATTGGAATCAGATGTTCACCACTAGATCCTCGGCGCACATTGAAGTGGCGCTTTCCCACTGGACTCCTGAGGGCAATTTAGCATCGAACGGCGAGGGGAGGGAGCAGGGAGGCCCTTGGAGTAATTTTTGAAGGGAATGCAAAACCAAGATACGCAGATGACTGAATTACAAATGTGGGATAATTCAGGCTTAAATGGACTTGCACATGAAAATGGTATATATATCTTTTTGCACAACCCAATGTCTTCATAGTGAAAACGAGCTTCTTTATGGGAGGCTGTCACTAGAACTCAAGGAAAAGATAGATGACTACCTGAAGCTAATAGGCTTGAACCCGTTGCAGCAGTTCCCCTGCTTCAATGAGCCCAACATAATAAAACTAGGTACAGCGTGCAGCAAAAGTAGCCAATGTAATATTTATTCATCGCGACCGTAGATTTCCATCTCATACATACAAAGTATGGATGAAGTCATATATTTGCCAAATCAAACACAGGAAAAGCCTTAGGTATCCGCACCAGATGCTGGCCTAGGGTTTGTTTGTGCACAAGTAAATGTCATGACATGAAGGTTTGTTTTCCGAGACAGTAGCTTTCATTACTGGGATTTGTCTATTCTAGAAGATCAAAATTACCCAGCATCTAATCCCTTTTCAATGATATTTCCTCTTTCTTAGGCTGAATCATCTGTAAACTTTTTTCACTGGATTTCGTTTGAAATGCTTCAAATAGATGCCCTTAAAAAGGGCAAATTCCTGAGTGTACATTGTAAAAAAAAAAAAAAAGCGAGGAAAAATAACATTTATTTTTAGGGTTACGTGGCTGGTGTGTGTGTGTGTGTGGGGGGGTGTCTGTGATTGAATGAAAAAATCCAAGTGATATCTAATCCTGCGCTTATGAAAAATTAATATGCCATCAGAGGAATCACAAGTATAGCTAAGATTAATGAAAGGCGCTTAAAAAATTACAAGCACACAAACTGATTTGATTAAAAAATAATCTCACTGGTCGTCCTGTAATATTCTTCAACTTACCCACATCTATTCTGTCAGATGGTTATGATTAAAAAATAGGTCAATGGGAGGCTACTGATAGAAGTCACATGCAAAATGAGCATGCGATGGATAGTAGTGGAAGTGTTAGACAGTTTCAAATGAATAAAAGCTTTTAATAAGTGTGGGAATGGGGTGAAGGCAAGGCTGATTTGGGGGTGTGGGGTGGGGGAAGAAAGGGGAAAGAGTTTAGCATCTTACCGGGGTCTTTACTGGAGGAGTTTTTGCCTTCACCAGGCTCTCTCTCATTTGTGTCTTTCTCATCCTCCTCGGCCACCGGTGTCGGCTTAAGAGGTCCTTCTGCCTCCTCACTTGGTTCTTCTGTTCAGAAAGGCAGACTGGTCAGTAGGATTGGAAACCCCCCCCCCAAATGCACACTCAAATAATTACGTGACCATTTACAAACTTGGTCACCTATGAACCATCTGCAGACACCCATTCTCAAAAGAGGACATACATTTATTCAAAACCTCAGAACCTGATGATGGTACCAATGCAAATGTTTATCTCAAGCAACTTCTTTTATATCCACTGAGCACATGGCCTGTACTCAAAGAGAAGAAATCACTTTAAGTACAGGTGAAGCCAGGAAAGCTGGAAACATGGGTGGGAGGCAGTTCTGTCATAATAGAAGCTTCTACGCCACATGGACCCCCTGTTCCATGGACTTGGGTAGATGGCAGAACAAACCAAATCCCTAGAAAAAAATCCTCCATGAAAGGATGGGACAATGATGGGTTAACTCTAAGACAGGTGTTCCTCCTGCCTTCAGTCCCGGACCCCAGAGGAATTCTTTGGAATTCATCTGCGTAGGATCTCAAAAGTTCAGTTGCACTGGGATTTGTTTTTCTCTACAGGGGGAGCTATACAGGGCGCAGGACATAAGAAGGTCTATTTCTTCTATGACAACCACATCACCCCACACCTCATTCACGGGTTCACACCAGCTAGATTACATGGAAATCCTCATAGTAACTCAACCCTATTTAATTATTCTGTAAATCTGAGGTGTGCCGCTGCCGGTGGGTTAATCTGTGTATGCAGTTAGCCTCCGTGCTGGATCTGGGCAGCACTAATCCGTGAACGGCCCACTGTTCTCCTCTGGCCTGTGATCATTTGTCTCTCACTGTGCTGATGTCACATTTTAATGAATTTTTAGCAATCCGAGTCATGCCAGATAGCCAGACTTGCACCTCCCCGCAGCAGGGCATGCTGTTTTCACGGCGGCACAAAATAATAAAAAATAAAAATCATATTCCCCCGTCCAGGTAGGAATTACAGACAGGAGGAGGAGGAGGTAAAATGGGATTTGAAGCGCCAGGCTGCTCAATTTCATAAAATCTTTAATGACCAAATAAATTAACCCTGGAAAGGCAAAAGGTCGCCGCCACATATGCATACACGTGTCTATTTGCTTTTGATAAGCAGAGCTTTTATGCGGAGAACATGATACAATTAACCCTTCAATAACCATACAAAACGCTGCTACGGACATTTTAAGTGTCAAGCATTAACCGAAAATTACACACTGCATAAAATTTTCATTGCAAATGCTGTAGTGATTGAAAGGGGGAATCGCGGCCCTCTCCACACCCCATGTTTTATTAATAACATTCTGACAGCAGAATGAAATATCCACCGTCATGTGTAGCAGCTGAGCACACACACAGAATGCTATTGTCTCCCTGGCCCACCCCGCTCTCTACCGTGAGAGCAGGACCCGGCACAGGGGACGGTGCTGGGCTCCGATGGGGCAGCTCCACAGCTCAGGGAAAGCAAGGCCAGGCGATACATCTGCAGGGAGGGTTTGCTTCCACTGCGTCCTCAACAGCCCCCACAAGTCCATTTACTCTAGGTCTGCGCTGTGCTGCTGAACAGCAGCAGGGGGAGTTCCTGGTGGAGGAGTCAGGCGTCTGAGGCTTTGGGGGGAGTGTCCCTTTCAGGCAAATCACGTGGAGACTGTACTTTAGGAAGAGAGAATGACGCTTGTTAGGGCTCCAGCCTGCTTTCACCGGCCACGATCATCACTGACCAAACCCAGGCTCCTGGCCCCTGCGTGAGGCCAGGCTGAGAGGGGACAGCGGCTGGCTTGGTGAGGGAGGGTGGGTGGCGGAGATCATGACCAGATTGGGCTGTGTCCCTGC
This sequence comes from Myotis nattereri, assembly GCF_964212035.1. Classification (NCBI taxonomy): domain Eukaryota; kingdom Metazoa; phylum Chordata; class Mammalia; order Chiroptera; family Vespertilionidae; genus Myotis; species Myotis nattereri. The sequence continues at coordinate 42,014,962 of NC_138092.1, read as the reverse complement.
CAAGTCCACACACGTGACGTGACACCCGGTGGCAGGCCTCGACCTGTGACAGCCCACGGCAATTACTCTCCGGCTCGTCCTGGGGAAGGGAGGCCAGACTTCTTGGAGTAGATTTACTGAACCTTTCCCCCAGGGCTGGAAAATGAAGTGTCACCGTGGTCCCGGTGTCCTTATCTTGAGGGGACATAAAATTGTAAGGGCTATCGCAACTCCCATTAATAAAACATGGGGTGTCAGGAGGAGAGGACGAAAATTATGAAGGTACTCCAAGAAAAACTACAGTGTAATCTGGGTCTCATCGCATGCTTTGCGCAGGGGCCGATTCTTCATTTTCTCGTATGTGTTTTAAGGGCGAGAGAAATTCCCAGACATGTTCCTCTATACATCACCGTGGTGTCTGACCTCCGCCTGACCCTGGCCGCAGTTTGAGAAATCTGAATGTGAACAAAGCCTGTGTCAGCAGCACGGAGCGACCGCCATCAACTTAATCGCAAACAGCAGTTCTGAGGCCATAACTTTGCCCGGCTGGTCCGAGCCACAGCGCAGACCCTCCGGAGCTGGCTCTGCCGGCACAGCCTCTGCCGCTGGACATTGCCCCCCTCTTTCCTGGCTCTGCCTTTGAAGTCGGCGGGCAATTAGCTCTAATGCTCCAGCAATTCAGACCTGTTTTGTGGTTTCGAAGGCGAGAGCTGTTTATTACAGGTGGGCACTTTGGAGCCGTAGAACTTTGCAAATTTGTAATCATGCAAAAAATAATCAAAGGGTAACTTATATCCACCACCATAAAGTTTCATACGAGTCTTAAAAAAAAAAAAAAGGCTCACTTTGGTTCTTAGAGTTTTTGAAATGAAGCTGACATTCGCTTTATAAATAGACTTTAGAGTTGGGAGGATTAATGTGGAGAAACCACTCTCTCCCTAGGAAAGCGGGACGCTGGCGTTGGGGTTGCGGGAGGAGTGGCTGAGTTCTGATTCTCAAGTAGCAGCTTCCTCCACGTAAAATGCCATCAAGTGTAAGATGCGTTGTAGGAAACGAACCAAAAAACCAAAAATATATACGTGACATTAAATGTGCTCAAGGGATGCTTTAGAACTGAGGGAAATGACACAAATTCAATTACGTAAAATTCCAAAATGAAGATACCAACTTACATAAAATTCCCAAAGAGGCTAATGCAGCTGTCATTTTCACCAATAGGTTTCTTCACTAATATCGTACATGTAATCCTAATACAGGTATTATAACATTTTATAATACTGTTGCTTTCACAGCATATATATATCTTTATTCTTTTGCTTCATGTAACATAAAAACACAATATTTCTTCATATATTAAACTTTAAGATATGAATGTAGTTAAGATTAAAATGAACACAGGAGTCCACTAGGACTTCCCAGTTTTCAGACAAATAGTATACATTTATATTTTTAAATGTTCCGAAGTAATACTATAGTCTTATAGAAGTTCAGTACAATTAATTTCCCGTAGCATTTTTATCATGGATAAAATGATGATCTTATAAAAGTCATTTTGTATATACACATAAACTATTTTTAAAAGAAATGCTTTGAATGACTAGCTCAGAGTATTTTCATTTGAATAATGGAAATGATTAGAATATCTCAATTTATTCTATAAAATCATAATACACATTTTGAAGCACATCTACGCCGGTGATACACTGCTGATCTAGGAGCCAGCCAACTGCCCTTGGTTCCCGGGCTTTCTCCCACAGTGGGCTTGGGGACCTTCTCTCTGAGTCCTCGAAGGCAGCGGTCGCCAACCCGTGGTCCCTGAGGTCCGAAAGGCTGGAGACCGCTGCTCTAAGGAAAGCGTGGCACACTTTTTAGCCCATGAAGTAATCATATAAAGAGGAAGCAGAGGACAGTGAGTAACTTAAATATCTTTAGTTTTATATACTGAGCATCTCTTCAAAGCACCTGGCTTGTAAGAATTCTTCCCTGGACGCCTGCACTCTCTCCCTGTCCAGTCCCACCACCAACCTCCAAATCTACCCTCTGTATGAGCTACTTCAACCTACTAAAATCTTTTAGTGACTCACTAGCAAAAGTTCAATCTTCTGTGCATGGAAAGAATACCTCCGAGATACCTGGTCCTTGTCCACCAGTCCAGTCTCATTTTTTTTTCACTTCCTACCTAGCACTTAATACTTAAAACAACAAACAAACAACCCTTGTGGGTGTGGCTCAGTTGGCTGAGCATTGTCCTGTGCACCAGGTCACAGGTTCAATTTCTGGTCAGGGCAGTCCCCGGTGTAGGTGTGTGCAGGAGGCAACCAATTGATGTTTCTCTCTCATAGCACATCAATATTTCTCTCTTTCTCTCCCTCTCCCTCTCCCTTTCTCTAAAATCAATAAAAACATTTTTTAAATTGCATCATCAGAGTTACCTGCTAGACTTGTTAGAAATCAGACTGTGTGCTCCACCCCTGGAATTTATAATTCAGGAGCTTTAGAGGGAGGCCTGGGAATTTATATCTCTATGCTCCCAGGTGAACATGATGCTTCTAATCCAGGACCACATTTCATGAATCACTATTCTAGAAACACGTGACTGTTATTAATATTGCCTTCCAGTTCATATCATTATATTTCCCTGTCTTATCTAGGACAACTTTTCTATACTACATATATTTTTTTCCTTCAAGCCCAGCTTGGGAAATACCAGTTTCATCATCTGTAAAAAATGGAATTAACAATGCCTACCTCATTGGTTTGTTATAATATATAAAAATCAGTCAGCACATAGCCTAACAAACTAAGTGTTTCAAAATGCTGGCTGTGTTATTACTATTAATTATTTCTTTATCCAAAAAGTCTTACCTAAATCTGGAATTGGGATTAATGTTTCTGAATAAGATTTTCTTCTTTTTTCTCTACATGGATGTCTAACAACTTACCACAGTATTTGGAAATGATCCATGTACTATGCCTATTTTCCCTAATAGCTACACATTTACTGAAAATAGTGATTATCTTATTGCTCCTTGTGCCAGAGCACCTGGAACAGTGCCTGGAATATAGTAGGCAGGCAATACAGATTTGTTGAAACACTAAATTGAATTTAGGATGCAAAACTGAAGAAGAGGAGGAGGCGTCCAGACGCTATGCCATTCTTCTATTCCTCTTCAATAAAACTCAAAAAGGATTATTTGTTTGTTTGGATTGGTGTCAGTCTGGTTTGGTTGTCCTTACATTTTCTCTTTCTACTAAAAGTGAATTCATTATCCAACCCTCCAGTCTGACTTCACACCAATTGTTCCTCTCAAAGCCACTGACAACTTCCAAGCTGTGAAATCCAGTGGCCATGAAGGTGTCTGCTCAGCAGATGTGATCACACCCTCCTCCTAGGGACCACACCTGACAACCTTGCTTGAGCACTGTACCTCTCTTACTTCCTTGATCTCATTTACTACAATCTGCAAATAACTTGTTTATTTGTATAGACATGTTGTCCAAAAATCTTATTCAAGACTTATGCCCAGCAGTCACTGGCACTAATACTTTGAGTGAAGTCGATGACTCCTAGTTTTCTTACTCAGGGTAACCAGGTCTATGGCATGATGTCATCAGTTGAAATGAAGAAAAAGAGGAGAAGAAATGGTTTTGCAGAAAAGAGAAGTTCAATTTGGAATTTGTTATATTTGACTTTCCTATAGAACATCTCCATGGAAATATGCAGAAGGCATGGGAACATCTAAATATAAAGTTTCTCAGAGAGACTGAGTAAAGATGGAGATTTTGTAAACAAGGACAATAAATAAATATGTCAACAGGGAGTGGTATCTTTTTAGTTTGACAATTTTGGTCATAGCCTTGACTTTGCCCTATTATTTCCAATCAGGTCATTAATGAAATCTTTTCATTGATTTCAGGTGAGGAAGGCAAATTGGGCTTGTGCTATTTTATCTTAAGTATGCTCTCTAGTTTTCTAGGGGAAAAATAACATATGTAATAAAAAATTTTTTATGAGAGATGCATAGGTGAAGGTAAACTCTGAATAATTTTTGACAGAAATCCTGACTTTATATTGCAGGAATGTTTTCACTTGCAAAACTGTTTTTGGGTTTTTTTTTGTAAAGTATTTCAATACCCCATTATGAATGCGGAGGACTTTTTATAATCATTTTTTGTTCTATATAACACATTATTATTCCAATTGTATAAATCTGGGGACTGGGATCATGTTTATATAGCAGAAATAAATGAGGTGTGTTGTAGCAACATGGGTGAGTTTCCTCTTAAATTATCTGAATATAATGCCGCTAACAAGGCCTGGCTGCCATTTTTTAACATACACATATACACACAAAGCACAGGGAATAGTAAATGTGTTGACATGGCTACACAAAATCCAATCAACCCATTGACTGCCAAAAATAACTCCACCATCCAGGTTTTTTTAATTGTGTAAAAATAATATCTGGCTTTCTGGCTTAGCCTTTGTATAAAATTGACCACTTCGGTGAGACTTCACAGTGTACACATGCAGATGTGAGAAATTATGCAGCAGATGTTACTCATTCTTTAAAAAATGTCACTTTACATAGGCATCCAAACATGCAGATATATTTGCTTTTGCTATTAACTTGTTTCTATAAGGGATCTGATCAGATCTAACTGGAGCAGTTCCAGAGATCCGTGCATTACATAAATGATGAGAGTAACAACTGTAGGACAGACAGACACGCTTTTGAGAAGGAACAGACCAATTACCTGAGGTCACTCTCAGCTGCTGCTCCGACAGGTCATCCTCACAGGTCCTGGCTCCCAAAGAGGCAGATTCTGCAGAGAACATCGGAGCGAAAGGTGGTCAGCTCTGCAGTCACAGCCAACAGCACAAGAACCCCATTTGGCTTCCAATGAGATAACTGTGTGGTGGGGCGCAGGGGAGTCTTAGGATCACCTTACATCCTAGTGAGCAGTGGTGAGCAAGATGAGTCAGACAGGGGTGCCCTGAGATTGAATTTCCAACGATGGGCAGTGCACAACGAACGCCACAATGTAGTTCAAATATAGAAGCAGGAAAGGCTCACTGTGACTTGGGTCTCTGGCTAAGTCTACATCATAGTGGCCATGGCACATGACATAAATTATAAGCATGCTTTTACTTCTCTGTCAAAGTAGCAAAAAACAACAACAGTAACAACAACAAACACCCTCAATATATGGTAGCTGCTGTGAGACCAAAGCTGAAAACAATCACTTCAGGAAATGTCCAAGTCATCAATAAACGCAATAGGAGACCCCGTTCTTTTATTTGCGCTCCACAGCAGAAGGCCAGCGATGGCCTGGTTTGCTCAACTCAACCCCAAACACAAATCATGACTTTCATCCAATTCCATGCTTCCTTTGTATTCCCTATTGTAGGGAAATCTAGAAAAAAACAACAACTAGGCCTTAGAAATCAACACCAACACCTCCCTCTTCCTCCCCACTGAGTCATCACTCGCTCTTGGTTCCATTTGACAACGGCCCCCGTCCCATGTGTTTCTCTGGTCCCCCGTCACCCTCTCATTTCTGGCAATTTCAGTCGCTTCCAGAGCAATCTCCCTGCCTCAAATTCCAATCTAATCTCTCATAATATCTTGAGAGCTATTTTTCAAGAATACAGAATTGTATGAGCACAAATCCTGGCTCTACCACTTTCTAGATATGGGATCTTTGTATACCACTCAATCCCCTCATTTGTAAAATGCAACTATAATCAGTAATTGCAAGAGAAAATAATACAGACATGAGATGGTCTTCCAAGTGGAAAAACAGGCCAAATCTTATTGACAAATTTTAAAAAAGTGGTCACGAGATTCTTACACTGACAAAGACAGTCATGTTCATCTAGCAATAGCATCTCTGGTTGATTCTGAAGGTTTTAATTAAACAAATAATTAACCTTGAAAATAGAAGTGCACACCAAGGCACTATTATTGCTTTTGCTAACTGTTGTTCCTCCTATGTATAAAACCTTTGGCCTTTGGTGGTAATCTACTTAAAAATAATACAATCAGTACAAATACTCAGTAGCTTCCCATCACCAACTAAAAACATTATGTTTTCTTGTAACTGTCTCTTACATTTGTCTGGAAAGGAAGAATATATCCTCAGTCTTTGCTTATAAATCCAGCAATAGCTCCCAAACAGATCACAGTACTGAAGCCATCCCACATGTCACTCAAGAAGCCCACCTCTTCCGCACGATCTCTCTCTCTCTCTCTCTCTCTCTCTCTCTCTCTCTCTCTCTCTCTCTCTCTCTCTCATCTTGATGCCTTGAGCAATGTTGTTCCTGGTATTTGTTTAATGTCTTTTTGTTTTATCATGTTAAACTCTTATTCTTCCCTCAAAACCCAAAGCAAGTGTCACCTCCTCCACGCTCCCATAACAATTAGCTTACACATACGTGACAGGAATTAGTGTCTGTTTTTGGTATAACTTAAAGAGCTCTGAATTTAGAGTCCCAGGCTCTGGGATACTATATGAAATTCTCATTTTTATATTCACCTGTGTTAGGATACTTTTATTCAAAATCCTCATCCATGCCTTATAACCTTAAACAGATGACTCCCAAAAAGACACTAATTCCTTCACATATATGAATGTGTGTGTAAAGCAATTTTCCCCTCTTTTCTAGCAAAAAAAGAATAATTCGTCAAGGAACCCTTAGTGTTTTACACACACACACCAATAATGTATTAAAGAGACTAGTTCAAATAGATATCAGTAGTTCTTCAGTGAGCTAGACCAAATGACTGCTATCCTTAAAGATACATTAAAATAAAAATAAAGCAATGACAACTTAGTAAGAGTGTATCTCTGCTGGGTACTGTGATAGCTACTCGTATAAAAACAGGCATGCAGTCCCCACAATCAAATCACGAGGCTTGATGAGTCCTTATTTACACATCAGGAGGCTGGGGCGCAGCGAGGTTGAGGTAGCCCTCTGTCCTCAGGCTCCAAGTGTGAGCCTGACGAGCTTGGAACAAACCCCAGGGGGCTGGTACAAAACTCTGAGGAATCTGGGATGTGTCCGGTCGGAAGAACACAATAGTTAGGAGCCTAGGAAAGTTTCCTATCTTTGTGAAGGCCAGAAACCAAGAGGGAAAAAGAAAAAACAAACAAACAAAAAAAAGCAACTGTTCACTAGTCCTGCGAACATTCTGATATTTCATAAAAGATTTATATTCTTTGAATATGAAATGTGACCAAATAATCATTTGGTACCACATGGAAATCATTTAAGAGTGATTTAAGGAGATGTACAAAATGTTCAAACCAGAAACTGTTTTTTAACCTCACAAATTAGGTCACGTGGTACTGGAGTCGGCCCCAGTGACAGTGACTGGGGCGAGTGAGTTCATAAATGAATGTCGTTCAGTATACCAGCAATTTTTTTTTTTTTAAGATTCTCAACAGTGTTGCTCCCTTTATATAAATGAAAACATTTTAATAAAGGAGCTTTTAGCTTATCAAACAAACCAGTTAACTTACACTTCTCTGCCGGTGTACAATGAATTGTGCGAAATCTGGCAAGGACACACAGCATCTTTCAATATTTCCCTTGCATAATTGCTCTGTAATAACAAATCTGACTGCTGTTAACATGGTCTGTCCCTTTCGAGGGTGATTTAATTAGATTACTAATTTGTGTTCTCTAGCACCTAACCTTTCTGGTTTAATACTATTAAAAATAGTACCACTGACAGTTTATCCAGTATTCTATTCTGTCAGTTTGGCAATGATCACAGATTTGAAAACGGTACCAAATTACTCTATTTTGATTAACACGACGTGGGCCACGTTTTCCTGTGTAATAGTTTATTGATCATCACCATCACCATCCTCAACAACACTTACAGAGGACTTGCTCTGTTCCAGGTGTGACTGATGGACACCCCAAGCAACGGGCGGAGCTAGGATTTGAACGCACACAGCTTTATTCCACGGACCATCCTCTTAACCACAATGGCATACTGAGGCACATATTTAAGATCCTAAAAGTAGTTTTTCTCTTAATTCTGCAATGATTCCTCATGTTCATTTTTCTCATTTGGCCTGAATTCTAACCACCTATGCTCTTAGCCTAACTCAAAGGGTTCCACTCCCAATGCAATGCTTAAAACCTAAATTTGGGGGATTCCTCTTCCCTTTAATTGATAAGAATGGACGTTCTCACAGTTCTCTCTCATTTCCTTGCTCTGTGACATCCCCTCACTAACTCCCCATCTCATTTCTCCTTCTGACCTTTCCCTTCCCTTATATAAATACTATTGATCCTGGTAAATAAACTGATAACTTTCAGGCATCTAATCTTAGTTCAAAATCAAGCTCTCATCTTCCAAATCTTTTTGCCCCTGCTAATCCTATGTAATAAAAGGCTAATATGCAAATTGTCCCCATAGGCGGGAGTTTGGCAGACCGGGAGTTAGACGTGCGCTGACCACCAGGGCTGGTGAGGAACATGGAGGACATCGATGACGCAGCGATGGCAGTGGGCGGCAGTGGAAGCACTGCTGGTCCCGATGGGCCCCGAAGAGAGTGGGACCGCGGCGGGATGGTGGAGCAGGTGAGCGGGCAGCGACAGGCCAAGGTGGGTGCAAGCGGGAGACCCAATTGCCCCGCTGGTTGCCCCATAGATGGCGGTCAGCAGTGGCAAAGGGGAGTGGGGCCAGTGAGTGGGTGGCACCAGGCCAAGGCAGGTGTAAGCAGGGGCCCCTGATTGCACCGCCAGTCACCCCAAAGATGGCAACTGGCAGCGGCGGCTCCAGGCCAAGGCGAGTGCAAATGGGGGCCCTGATTGCCCTGCCAGTTGCCCCACAGATCGGCCCTGATCGCCAGCCAGGCCTAGGGACCCTACCCATGCACAAATTTCATGCACCGGGCCTCTAGTCTATATATAAAAAAGGCTAATATGCAAAGTGTCCCCTCGGGAGTTCGATCACTTGCTATGATGTGCACTGACCACCAGGGGGCAGAGCAGAATGAAGAAAGGCCCCAGCCTGCGGCCAGCAGCTGGGGGAGGAAGGTCCCAGCTGGCAGCCAGAAGGAAGCCCCCTGGCAGGCAGCCAAAAGGCCCTGATTGGCCCTGATAGCTGGCCAGGCCTAGGGAACCTACCCATGTACAACATTCATGCACCGGGCCTGTAGTTGGAATAATATTGTTTAAAAAAAGATTATCATTAAAAACCTGATGGTCAGGGAAAGATCTGGAATTTTATTAAACAGTCTAGATACATAAACAGAATTCTAAGTTTAAGGTTTCTTGTTGTGTTTGTGGAATAAATGTCATCTAATCTGCACTTGATGATTGCAACAGCCATGTGCTTTTTATATTCTTATCAGCAAAATTTGGGAAGCATTTGGCACAAGTTCAGTAGAAAATAGAATTTTTAAAACAATGGGTGAATGTTTAAGCTGCCAAGTATTATACTAGGGTGGGATTTGCCTACAAAACTCCCACATCTCACCCCTACCACTGATTTGTTAATGCATCAAACAATAAGGCGTATCACTATTTTTATTTTTTAATATATTTTTAGTGATTTCAGAGAGGAAGGGAGAGGGAGAGAGAGCTGGGAACATCAATGATGAGAGAAAATCATTAATCAACTGCCTCCTACACACTCCCTACTGGAGATCCAGCCCACAATCTGGGCATGGGCCCTGACCTGGAATCAAACTGTGACCTCCTGGTTCATAGGTTGAAGCTCAACCACCTAGCCACGCTGGCTGGGTTGTATCACTATTTTTTATCAACATGTTCAGCACATAAAATAAAATATATATAGCCAACAGAATATTAAGTCAAGTGGCCTAAAGTGATAAAAAGAAAAAAAAAACATTTTTTCTGTATCTCAGGTAATATTATTCTTAGTTCTACTTCACTTTCATCCACACACACACAAAAAAGGAGGAGGAAGAGGAAGTAGACAAGGAGGAGGAAGAAGAAAAAGAAGAACCCATTTCTTACTTTTTAATTGGAGAATAAGACTAAATTTTAAAAGTCCACAACTTGCAACAAGGCTTCTGGGTCCCCCTCATCTCCCTTGAAGCCCCTCCCATCTCCAGCACAGCTCTGTGATGTTTCACAGACTGAATACAAAAGAGAAAATATCTGTAGCTCTCTCAATTTCAAAATAATATAAGAACACTTGTCAGAAACCTGTTAAGTGCTAAGCATGTAACATGTATTCTGTTACTCAATCCTTGCAGTAAATCTATTAAAAAAACATTGCTTTTATGGAAGAGATGAGATATCAAAGGTCAGACATTTTAAGTAATTTTTTCCAAAAGCTAAGAGCACTGGAGGGAGGGTTTGGACTGAGTCTGTCTGGCTCTAAAATTCTGTGTTCTCCTCTGAACAACACTCCCTCCAGGCAGCCCCCAGGACTCCAGGGCCAGGAAGTCTAAAATCTTTGGTTTTCCTACCTCCTAAAAACAAACAAAACAACAACAACAAAAAACCCAGCTCAAACTCCCTCAAAGCAAATTCATCATCACAACATCAATATTTAGAAGATCACATCAGATTCAACATGTATTACTATCTTGGTAGTTACATCTGAATAAAGAACTCAGCACTGGCTTGTGCACTGCAAAAGCAAAGCCTGTTTTCAGAGGAAGCAAGTTTGCAATTAGAAATGATTTCAAGTGGTCTTCTCCACCCTTTTCCTATGTGGATACAAAGCGTGCTCTTCTAAAAAGCAGAGCAACTCAGCATGGTACCAAATGGCTTTGAGTAACCAAGCAACATCATCTTTGTGGACCTGCCGTGCTTTCTCTTAAATTATTTCTCCCCTCGCAGTGAGAGACTGGAGCACATTGGGTGCTCCAGGACCAATTATCGGAATGAGGCTGGATTTGTAATTCTTCATTTTCTGGAAAAGTGAAGCTCATTGCCCTGCCCAGTTTCACCCATAAGCTATTTTCATATAGTGAGGGAGGAGTTCCCTCCTGGGGCCTCTAGGCCAGGCATGTCTGATCACTTCTTCCTGCCTCTTGAATCATCTATGACCTCAGTTTAATGGGACTTCAAAAGAATTTAATAAGTGCCTGATATCAATTAGTTTCAATAAATTACTCATACACCTCCTTAATGTCTCATATTTTAAAGTACTCTTCCTGAACATTTTTTTACGTTTACTAATTCCTAATACACTCCTCCATGTAAGATTCTGTTTTATTTCTGAGAGTTCTGAAATTGAAAGATCAAACTTCTATTGTCATAACTTAGGAATAATATGTTCACAGCTACTAACCAGTTGCCCAGTTATTGAAACTTAAGTCCTTAAAGGATTTGTCACAATCTTTATATTCTCTACCCGGATGGATCTTGAGAGTATTATACTGAGTGAAATAGTCAGATGGAAAAGGGCAAGGACTTCCCAGCCAGTATGGCTTCGTGGCTGAGTGTTGACCTATGAACCAGGAGGTCATGGTTCGATTCCTGGTGAGGGCACATGCCTGGGTTGCGGGCTTGATCTCCAGACAATCAATGATTCTCTCTCATTGTTGATGTTTCTACCTCTCTCTCCCTCTCCCTTCTCTGAAATCAGTAAATATATATATACCAGTATATTTACAAAGACTAGGACCATATGATTTCATTCATATGTGGGATATAAAACAAAAAGCAACCAATGAACAAACAAACAAAAAAGCAAACTCATAGACACAGACAACAGCATGTGGTCGCCAGAGCGGAAAGTGGGTGAGAGGAGAAGGAAGAGGGAAAAGGGCTCAAATCTGTGGTGACAGAGGAGACTAGTCTTCAGGTGGTGAGCACAGCGTCCATACATACGATGATGTTATTAAGTTGTGCACCTGAAATGTATACAATATCATTAACCAATATGACCACAATAAATGTAATTTCTAAAATGCTGAAAACAATTTTCACTCCTTAGCATGTTGTGTTGGCTTCACTAGTCAGCTCATCAACACAGGAAGCACCTCTGTCCACATCCAGCTCCTCTGACCCACTAATGGCCTCTGTTCAGGGGGAGCACTGGCAGTTTTGTGGTTTTTTAATAAGATCTTGTTACTGATTGTGAGAGAGAGTGAGCGGAAGGGAGAGGGAAAGAGAGAGAGAAACACTGATGTGAAACATTGAGCATGGCCTCTGTGGGGGATCGAGCCCGCAACCCAGGCATGTGCTCTAACTGAGAATCGAACCTGCAACCTTTCAGTGCACGGGATGATGCTCAACTATCTGAGCTATATTGGCCAGGGCAGCACTGGCTGTTCATTTCAACACTTTTCTTTCCATCTCATGGCTAGTTTGTAATCCAGGAACACCTCTACCTCCTTCTCTACAATGACCACATTTTGTGAATAGCCTCATTTAGGTCAATGTCTCCTGAAGTTATATTTTTTTAATTAAAAAGAAAATCATATTAATCCATTAGTGCAACTGTATTACTATTCCTTTAACTTTCTCAAAGCCTCTTCCAAGGTGATCATTGACCCTCAGGGCAATTGCATTTCTTTGTCTCCATCCTGCTACTTGGTTTTTGGAAGCCTCTATACCTGCTCTTACAGTTTCACCTGGAAGACCTCTGCAATGATGGGCACCTCCCCTAAGACAGCATTGTTTTAAAATTACTGCAACAATTAGAGAGTTGAATCGGGTTCACAACATTAAAAACATGTCCTGTGATCTGTAATGATTTCACAATTCCCACGATTTTACTTCAGACACATTCAGTGAGTTACCTGGGTGTACTTTTTGGGAATCATTATCCATGAAACACCCTGGTTCTCTCCTGTGTGGAGAACCAGAGCAAGAGGATCCGTGTTGAAATAATGGTCACTTTTAAAAAAAAACTATTTGAGATTCATTCCTTTGCTTCAAATTTTGACCAAAGAGAAAAGGTGAGCCATCAGTGACATAAAAATTGCCCACTTCTGATATCTTTATCTGGTCCTTAGAAAGCCTGCATTGTTCAAAACATTATTTCATTAGGAGAATATTGATTAGTCTTACCCATATATTTGTGCTGGGGGGGGGGGGGAACATTTACTTAAGAACCAAATACCCTCGAGCTCAAATCCCAACTCTACCCCTTTCTAGCTATTTGTCAATGCAAATTAGCCCCCCCAGAAGCTCAGGATCCTACATGTGAAATGGAAACAAAAATACCCAGATTTCAGGGTGCAATAAAGTTAATGAATATATAGTATCTAGAACTGAATTAGTAATTGTACTCATGTGATTCTTTTGTGGCTTTGGTCTGTCCTGCCGAATACAAGTTAGTCAGAGAGAGGGTTGGTGTTCTGGCTTTTTAGATTGTGTTTATATGTAATGTGCACCCTATCCATCAGTGACGTTTGTGTTTTAAGCCTTTAAAATATCACTATTATTTGTGTAGATATTTTGGAAATAGCAAATGTTAAAAAGACTAAACACTGGTTTCCTAAGCAATTTGAAAGTTTTGGTTTTTTTTAAATCCTTAAGCAAATCTTACATAGGCTGCCATAAAAGTGGTACGTGAACCAAGTTCTAAAGACTGTTCAGGCCACACTGATTTGACCCTTTACAAAAGTTATAGTGAAGAAGATGAACTCTGAAGACTGGCACTGATAGACAAGTTGACCCTAGATTTCTCTTGCAAGAGAGGGACCCTCCCCTCCCCCATCGTCAGCCTCTCAGAGGAGGAAAACTTGAGGAGAAGTCACAAGTAATCTCAGAATGTGCAGGACTGCAAACACGGCAGTGTCCAGAGCTCAAAAAGTATCCATTCACAGACCAACACTGGGCTTGAGTCATTTTCTAGAGTCTTTCTTACGTGCAGTCCCCTAAATCCGAGGTCGGCAAACTGCGGCTCTCGAGCCACCTGCGGCTCTTTGGCCCCTTGAGTGTGGCTCTTCCTAAGCCTTAGGAATACCCTAATTAAGTTAATAACAATGTACCTACCTATATAGCTTAAGTTTAAAAAATTTGGCTCTCAAAAGAAATTTCAATCGTTGTACTGTTGATATTTGGCTCTGTTGACTAATGAGTTTGCCGACCACTTCCCTAAATCACATGCCCTACTGAACACATCATCAAGCACAAAACACTTTTTTCCTGCAAAGCAATTCACGGCGAACCACACAGACAATATTTTAGAACTTTCACAAAGGCAAGGTAAATGGGGGATGTAATACCATAGGAATTAAAACTCTGGCTTCAGTCAGTGTGAATTTAAATATCTATTAACAACTTGGAGCCAGTCTTCTCATCTGCAAAGTGAGGATAAAATTCTCTCTTCTGTTTGCCACACCGAGTGGTTGTGAGGGTTATCCCCGCCTCCCAGTGACCACGCACAACCAGGAAATACAATCTTTGCACGACATTTCCTAAATATTTAATGTCTTAACTATGCTGACATGAACTGTACCCGTACTGCTTAGAATAAACTATTCTACACAGTTCTTCATATGTGGGGGAATTATTGCTTCCCGTGTGCAGGCTTATTTATTTTGTGAATTATATATGGTCATAAAAGAAAATCCTCGGATGACTAGATCGATTCTTTTTATCAACACTATAATTGTTGAAATAAATTTACCATTAACCTAAGACGCAGAAAAGTTTCCTAAATTATATGTAAATAATCCTTGGATTTTTCACTGTTTGGAGTTTTCTACCTTTCACCACTTTAGGAAAGGTCAAATTTATATAGTCATATACCCCAAATTACACTTATGAGAATTGACCTAGGCAATGATGGATACAAATACAAGTGAAATAAATCTGAAGAGGGAAAGTTAGTGAAAGTATGCTTAGCCCCAGAAAAAGAAGATTAGAAAGGCTAGGTTAGAGCCAAGAGTGAAAAATGTACTGTTGGAACCTGCTATGAATTTTCAAGACAATACTTATGCATACTCATGAAATGTTTATTTAATAAATCATTCATTAATGAGCAAACAGATTGATGAGATTTGGCACATGGCTTTCTTTGGACTGTATTAGCAGCAGGAAAAAAAAAATGGTTTCTGAGACATAGCCAATTTTTTTTTTCTCCTTTGCCTGAATGCAAGAATTGGAAAAGGATCCCTTGATTCTGGCAAAGTAGAGTTTTAAGCAGAGGGTGCTATAATCAAATTAGCATCTTTGGGATGCTGTGCAGAGGTTGGAATAGAGGAGGAGTTTTGTTATAAAAAAGAAAAAAGAGGACACTGGAACATTCATTGTACTTCAATCTATTACTGTCCAGAAGAAATCCTGGATAAAGGAAGAACAGTGATTCCACTGGAGAGAAAAAAGAATGTTAAAAAGTCCAAGGTTGGGGTGAGAGAGAAGATGATGAGCTCAATTTTGGACATGAATTAGAGCACAGCTGGTCAGTAAACATTTAAATTTATGGTACTAGATCTTGGAAGAGAAGTCTGAGTGAAAATACTTGGAAGCTAATAATTAATACTTTTAAGTGACAGTTCTCAGGAAGAGCACAAGGAGTGTGGAAGATGAGGGCTGAGGACAAAATCCGAGGAAGGACAACTAAGAAGTAAGTGGTGCTAAAGATTACTGAAAGATGATAAAAGATAATGGCAGAGAACAAAGAGGTAGGCAGAGGAGCCTGGAGGGACTGGTAAAACACTGGGCAAAGGAAAGTAACATCTCCAGAAGTTGGAGGCACACATGTAAAAATGACACAGACAAGTCAAGTAAAAAGAGGCACTGGTAATATTGTGAGAGATGACGGTGGCTTGGATCAAAGAGGCAGCAGAGGAACTGCTGTATATTTAAAAGAGGAGTAGACAGGACTTAACAATGAAAGTGAGAGAACAAAAAGAATCAGAAATGATTCCAATAGTTTTGTGCCCTAGAAGTCAGAAAAATGGAGATGCCATTTACTCAGATGAGGACAAATGCAGATGGAACAAGCGGGGGGGGGGGGGGGGGGCGGGAAGGCTTGGAATCTGTAGCTTAGAACACATGTCCAAGTAAAGGTGTCAAGTAGGCTCAGATGGGGTCAGTGGAGAGAGAGAAAGAGAAAGAGAGAGAAAGAGAGAAGAAGGGAAGGAAGGAAGGAAGGAAGGAAGGAAGGAAGGGAGGGAGGGAGGCAGGGAGGGAGGGAGGGAGGGAGGGAGGGAGGGAGGAAGGAAACTTAGTGAAAGAGATGTTTCAAGAAGGAAAAATCAACATGTTGAAGGTTGCTGATTGGTCCAGTCAGATGAGGACTAGGAACTGGTCATTAGATTTGCCAAAGAACAGGTCCTCAGCGTCCCTGACCAGAGCTTCCTTTGTGGAGTGGTGATGGCAAATACCCCTTGAATGTGGGGAAAAGAGAATGAAAATGAAGAAGAGGTGGCAAGTGCAGACAATTCTCTGGGGAATTTGCTGTAAAAAGTATCAGAGAAACAAGGCAGCATGTGGAGGTGGATGTAGGTAACATCATGGGAAGTTATTATAAGTGGGGTGATTTAGAGAACGTAGGTATGATGACAGGAATGAGCTAGTGGTGAAAAAGCTATTAATGATGTAGACGAGAGTGAGGCAGTGACCGATGGCAGAGGAGACATGGGTGTGGATTTCTGAAGAGCGGTAGAAATGGGGATAGAAGTCAAGTTATCATGGAAGTCAACGGAAGTCGGTCTATGACTGACCAACCTCACAAAAGTTGGAGATTATCAGAGTCATGACAGAATGGGAGAGGAGAATTCAAGTAGGAAGGACTGAGGAGAGTAAAGAGGGACTAAAATGAAGGAGAATGATGTAAAATGGGGACTGGGAAAGAGGGTCAGAGAGCAGGACCCCACTGGTTTTAGCACATAAAACTACTGCTGTCTTCTCTATGATACACAGAGACGGAAACCATTTTGGCTGAGTAATGACTTGACTAGCCATTCTATGTAGCTATGAGCCAGTACCACTGCCTTTTCACTGTGGATATTATGGAGGTCATACAAGCATTTATTATATCAACAAAAATTAGAAACCTTGCAGAACATAAACCGTTCCCTATTAAACTCTTCAATGAAGTGTTATGGCACCCCAATCACATTGTATTTTTAGTAATATTTCTACATTTGATCAAAAACTTATATATAATGCACACAGCACATGCATTTTAAGATTTTGGTACAAGATGGTGATAAGGTCTCAAAAATGTGTGTTGATTTGGGCCATTGGTTGTCATGACTCTAGATGAAGTGACGCATGATCACCGTTGATGTAAAAGGTGACATAGAAGCTGAAATCCTGTTGCCATAAACATCTTATGATTAAAGCAAGCAAAATATAAGTCTGCAAAACGTTAAATATATTGCTATTCTAAAACACATGATAATAGCAGATAGCAGGAAAAACTGAACGTTAGTGTGAACAATTCACAAATGATAACCAGAATTCAAATACAAAAAGGCTCACAATAAACAAAAAGCCAGCAATATGATCACCTTAAGAAAATAAACAGTATGTTGGAGGGGCTGCGAGGGCAATATAGTGGTAAGGAATCTAATGGTAAAGAAAATGAATAAAAAGGTAACTTATTTCTCTTTTTATCTCACTTCTACACACTATAAATAAAAACATCTCAAGTTAAAAAATAAAGCCAAAAACAAAACAAAACAAAACAAAAAAATAGATCTCTGATGTGACCATTTGAGCTAAATGTAAAATTCTATTTTTGAGGATTTTTTTACATTGACATTATGGAGACTGTAGATTAAAGAAGAGACATATGTTTGATCCAATAGAAGACCTACTATTAAAATAAATTATATCTTTTATGTGGCTAATTTTTATCACCTGTCCCATACACTGTATATCTTATCACCCTGGTCCTCACATCTGTTCTTATGAGGCAACAGCTAATGTGTTGCCCCAAATATCTGGAACTCTGTTTCCAGAGTGAAGAAAACTGACATCTAATTTGCAGGAGCAGCTTGGAAACGTGCAGAGCTGTGTCTATGAATTGTTGAGAAGTCTCTCTCTATTCACAAAATTAGAACGGAACTGGGCGAGGCCAAGCAGAATCAATTCCATTTGTCCCATTTCTGCACCCCGCCCCCTCTCCCGTGCCATCGAAAGGGTTGCTGGGTCTTTACGGACAGATGTCGGGGTACTTGTTTTCCCCCCTTTTGCCGAATGTAAGAGGCACTCCTACGGGGTCCTGAGAACAGGAACGAATGAAGCTCCCCTAACTGACCTCCACCACAACTTCACCCACCGTGGCTCTTTCCCTTCCCCTGTGAGCAGTTCTGGGTTTGTTTTCATTCATAGACTCAATGGGTATTTACTGAATCCTTGCTATGTGCCAGGCAACTCTGAGAGTCACATTATGAAAATACAATGGAACGGCCGAGAGATTTTCAGTTCCATCAATCTTTTTCATTTAGAAACATGCAAACATGTCCAGAACTTCCGTCGTTCCACATTCCATAAAAACTTTCCTCTGTCCTTACTCGGCATAAATGACATTAACAGACTCACATAAATACGAGCTCTAAATGTTATGAAGAAAACAGAGCCCAGGAACATTGCTTCATTAAAACTACAAAAGCCTCTCAAAAATCATGATGAAAAATGACTACCTTTTAGTTGGTTAAAACAACAACAACTTTACGAACACATTACTTCCGCTGCCGACAGTCATTTAAAGCATCATGTCTGAAAGGGGCAAAGCCAGGCCGCACCACCCGAGCTCCCACTTTCCACTCCCCCGTCCACATAGCTGAGAAGTTGCAACAGTCGCCAAGCTGCCAGACTTTAACGGAAACCTTGACTCCTTCCGTGCTTATATTTAGTCAGTAAGTTTGTTCAGTGGGCTCATTTTATTTTTTAAAACTATTTTCTTATTGATTTCAGAGAGGAAGAGAGAAGGAGAGAGAGAGATAGAAACATAAATGATGAGAGAGAATCATTGATCGGCTGCTTCCTGCACACCCACTAGGGATCTAACCCACAACTCGGGCATGTGCCCTGCCCGGGAATCGAACCGAGACCTCCTGGTTCATAGGTCAATGCTCAACCACTGAGCCACACGGCCGGGTTCAGTGGACTTATTTCTAATGCTCTTTTCCATTCACTGAGCATTCCCTCTGTGACTCAGAGTTCCCCTTGAAGTGGCCACCACAGTGATTGGCTTTGAATGACCTTCTGCCTCCAGGTACCACCGCCATCATCCTTCTTACATATGGCTGCCCACCTGTTCCCTAAACGCCTCTCCACGGATGGCATCTGACACTCAAAAGCGTTGGTAGCTTCTCATTTTCTGCCTCATCAAATCTGAACTTCCTTGCGTAGCTTTCAAAGCCTTCCATAATCTCGATCATCTCATTTATCTCCCCTTCTCCTAAATGGTTCTTCTTAGGCTCTCTGTTTAGTTTCTTGCTCCTCGATATAATCTTATTTTTATTCATCCCTATGTCTAAATCATATCATTTCCCCTCTTAACCTTAGGCCTGTGTCTAAATAAAGAGATGCAGAGACAAACAAATAAAACTAGAATTCATATCCCATTCCTACTCATTATTCATGTCCTAAGACCTGCACTAACCATAAAAAAACCCACAGACCCAATGCTCCTCCAAAGAGTCTGAACTTGGTGGGTGCCCTAAAGTGTCCTAATTTACCCAGGTTATTGTGTCAAGTACATTGAGTCTGTCTTCCAGGCAGCTTCTAAACCCCCTGAAGGCAGGGAACTTCATTCTTCTGTTTCTCACAAGCCCACGCCACACTCCATATCCAGAGCTCTTGCCGATGGACTCATCACCAATAATGTCAGCAAAGGCCTAGGTGGTGTGGCCCAGTGGTTAAGCATCGACCCAGGAACCAAGAGATCAAGATTCAATTCCCAGTCAGGGCACATGTCAGGGTTGGGGGCTCAATCCCTAGAAGGGGGTGTGCAGCCAATCCAAGATGTTTCTCTCTTATCGATGTTTCTATTTCTCTATCCCTCTCCCTTCCTCTGTCTCTAAAAATCAATAAAAACATATTTAAATGAAAAATAATGTCAGCAAAGGAGCAGAATCCTCCAGGTAACAGAGTCTGCTTCGCCACTTCATTCTGACACTGATTCCAATTAATTCATCAGGTAGTTGTCACATTTGCTTTTGGATGCAAGTATTTGGTATCCTCTCTCCAAGGTCTATGCTAACAAGCTTTCCTCTTTTCTTTCTCACAAACCACTGTTAACACCTTGTAGAAACTGCTCACTCTCTGCTGTTTTCCTTTCCCTAGTCCCTTGACTGCCTTGTAAATGCATTTAATTCTTTTGAAGTTCAAGAACATTCTTGCTTGAAACAAAAGATCTAGAGGATGAAATAAGAGTGTATAATTATTGCAAAATGGCCATAAAATCACCTCCCCACACTTCCCTTGAGAACCATGGTCAAGGATGATGTGGCTGAGGGCTGAGATAGACTGTCAACTCGACTTTTAATTTTATGAACTATGATGGCTTGGACAAGAAAATATCTTCAAAGGGTCAATATCATTCCTGTTAATGGGAAGAAGACTGAGTGTGAAAGGACTGCTTTGATCAAGGCTTAAAGAAAAGAAAAAAAAATGTATGCGCAAATACCAACAGTATTTTCTCAATTTCTCTTTTTCTTTCCTTTAAAAGGGCTTTTCTTCTTTTCTTTTTAAGTGAGGAAATTGCAGTTAAAAATTATTTTATAGCCCTTAAAATGAAAACATTTGCCTATTAAGCTCTAACGACCTACAATATTCTATCTGTAAAGCATCATTCGGCCCCCTGCTGTTTCATTTAACTTTAGCTGAACCTTTTTTTATTGCTTCCTAATCTACCCTAATTTGCCTAAATCCCTTATTTGCCATTTCTCAAACTGTTTGTTTACATCTCACTGGAAATGTGTAATAATAACAAAGTGCTTTAAGGGCTGGAAATAATGATCAATTCAGACACATAATTTTACTTCACAGCATAAAGACAGTCAAATTAGCAGACATTCACCGGGAGCCCATAGGGTGACAAGGGCCATATCTGGCTAGACCACACTAAGCTGAAAACCACCTGAGTACAGGGTAGGGCAAAGGGGGTTACAGTTGTGATTACTCGAAACACAGAGTTTATTCGTTAATTATTGAATTGTTTTCCATATGAACAAATGTAAACCTCCTTTTGCCCCGCCCTGTACTCAGGTTCATCACCTCCAGGGCTCTAAGTCCACAGGCCACCTGGACCCCAAGGGTGTTCCCTCCCTCCTGCTGCCGAGGCACACACCGCTTTCTGACTCGCTCTGATTTCCTATCCTGCGCTCCTCGATGCCCTTTCTCCTTCCTTTCCTCTAAGAGGAACCAGATACTTCATTTCCAAGCCCCTCTCTACCCTCTTCCTCAGGTACCCATTTTTTTCGAAATCACTAAAGTGCCTTGTTTGGGCTGAGAGCTTAAAGCCTGCAGGAGCAGAAGCACAAAGGTGACTCTGCAGACGACCTCTCTCTAGTCCACTTAGGGAAACTCCAGGTTCCCTAGATGCTTTCTTCAGAAGCACCACGTCCGCAGAAACTCTAAGTTAGCAGCTGCGCCCGGGGAAGGGAGTCTGCCCCGCAACCAGGACGCCTGAGGGACCCCATCGCCCAAAGCCAGGGCTCAGAGTGGTGGAGGAGCCTCTCAGGGAGGGGATGCTGTAAACATGGCAGAGAGCTGGGCTCCATCTTCAGAAACAAAAGGTTACGTACAACTCAAATCTGTTACCAGTTTCCTTCCTGGGTTTTCAGAGAAAAGCATTATATGTTGAGGAATATTAACAATCGAGTGGGAGCTGCAGACCTCCTGCCTATGAAAAGGCCCACCTGGGTAATTTCACAGGCAACTAAGGGGGCATGGGAGCCCCAGGCTCTAGCTCCCTGGCTCATAAGCTGTGTGCCAATGACCTCGCTAAGCTCTTCTGTGGGGGTTACATAACTCTGAGAAAAGAATCTATGGGCTCCCTGTCATCATGTTAATGTACAACTTTTTCATCTGCCAGAAAACGTTAAATTGTCTAATTGGGACAGTCACATCTTTTTAGTTAAAAATAATTGTTATTGAGAACAGTGTTAGAGAAAAATAATATGAGTAAAGAACAAATAAGTTCTCAATCAAAATGTTCTAAAAAATACTACTTCAAATGGCAATTGGACCCCAAAAGGGCTGGGCTTGGTCAGCAGTAAACGGAGCATCCAGCAGTCACTGACTTACGCCCCTTCTTTTCCCGTGACTTTGTCACTTACTCTGTGGAAGTAGAAGCAAATAAATAAAAAACCACATGGGCCTGGTCGCATAAAGACTAACTAGCTCATCACTAAGGTAAAAACAAAACAGATATCCTCTTTAAAAGAAAGACTGATTGTATTTTTCTATACAATAAAAAGTCCAAAAGGTATTAACTGATTTTAAAAAATGAAATCATTAAATGTTTTAGAATTATATGCTTACATATTGGCAAGAAACGTTACCTCTAGAACAGCCATGGGCAAACTATGGCACGCGGGCCGGATCCGGCCCATTTGAAATGAATAAAACTAAAAAAAAAAAAAAGACCGTACAATTTTATGTAATGATGTTTACTTTGAATTTATATTAGTTCACACAAACACTCCATCCATGCTTTTGTTCCAGCCCTCCGGTCCAGTTTAAGAACCCATTGTGGCCCTCGAGTCAAAAAGTTGGCCCACCCCTGCTCTAGAAGCACTAATGGACCTCTCCAAACACTTAACTAAATCCTTAGATAGAAGCCAAATCTTTAGATAGAAGCCGTGGCTAGTGTGGCTCAGTGGGTTGAAGCATCATCCCAGACACCAAATGGCTGCCAGTTCGATTCCCAGTCAGGGTACATACCTAGGTTGTGGTTCAATCCCTGGTGGAGGGTGTGCAGGAGACAGCCAATTGATGTTTTGCTCTCCCTCTCTCTCTCCCTTCCTCTCTCTAATATCAATAAAATAAGTAAATAAATAAATCCTTAGGTAGCAAATGGTTTATTAGATATTGAATAAGTGTCACCAAGAGCATTTAATGTTTCTGTGTTACCACTAGTATTAGGCATAATTTTAAGAATTTGAGTTCTAGACTAATATTTTCAAGGTGGCATTAAAATGGCAGTACTTAAAGCAGCTTCATAAAGTGTAATATGTATTCTATGAAAATGGTGAAACTTTTTTATTTGAAAACCAGATTTATAAAGAAGGAAAGACTAAAGAATTCCACTTGGTTTTAAATGAAGTTGATTTTCAGAAATCCTTTTTAATTGTCAACCACAAATTTTACCACTGAAATACCTAAGAGAAGTATGAAAATACTGAGAGATGGTGATATTTTTGGTCTACTGACTTTTGTAATGTTCCTTTTTTTCTCTAATAAACTTTTAAATGTTCTCAACATGTAGATAATATATATATATATATATATATATATATATATATATATATCTTACAAGATGTTACTGAGGGAGAACGATGCTTTAGAAAAAGTTTGGTGAAAAAAAATAGAATAGAATGAAACCTTATTGTACCATTTCAAATCATCTTGAGATGGCTAAGGAACAAATCAGTGTTCTCCCTCCATCCCCTACCCCCACACCCGCCATAAATTTTCATAATTTTTACTTTTATCTGTATCTGATAATGATGATGCTAGTGATCCTGAAAAAGACTATGGGGCAGTTTGAAAATTACACTTTTAAACATCACGACAGTACGTAATCCTGACCCCACAGGTACCACCTTTGCCTTATATGTTCATAATATTTGCCATTTGCAAATATGTCAATAAAGCTCAGTTGGTTTCTAGGGAAATTACTCAAAATTGAATTCCATCAACATTTTTAAAAAACATAACACATTTTGTCTGTAGTTGTAAATTACACTAACATATCACATAGAGAGCAACACATTCGTTCAAACACTGTGTACCGCCAATTCATTCATTTCCCTACAATTTATTTGGAACCTAAAAAAATATAACTCTTTCCTTTCTTTAGCTCATTCAAGTTAAAAGAAGGAGATAATGCTTAGAATCATAGAATTTTGAAGGTACACGTGAGATAACTATCTATGACTATTTTACCTATTATGAATGAGAAGCAAAAATACCAACATGGTTTTCCTCCAAAGCATACCCTGATTCTTACATTTGACTTAACATCACCTAATGCTGCTTACTGTATGAAGAATGAAAAACATTCATTTATCAAACATTCTTAGACTGCAGCCAGCAACAGAAAAACCACGCCTGTTCTTCATTAGACAATATGAACTGAACTCCGAGTTGCCACTAAGGTTCAGAGTGCACAACCAACTAATTACGAGCCTAAAAGTCTCACGATTTCCACCCCAGGTATCCCAAGCTGGGATTCCGGGCCTCCCTGTCATTCCTGGAAAGGGCCGCCGCAGAATCGAGCATTCTTGATAAATGAGATAAGTGAAAGCATTTACTTCATTAGGTTCCTGAGCCTATTTATTAACTCCTACAGCAAATAAACTGAAAAGTTTTATACCAGAATGCGAGATGCAAGCGCGCGAGAGGACTTAATTTTCTCCTTTAGAAGTTGATGCCTTCGACCCTGCTTACTCAGGGCAATTTTAAACATGACTCTGTTCATATTGGACTCAAATATAAGCGCGGGCTAAAAATAATAAACTCATAAAATTAAGCCTTTCTGCAACTTGAAAGTAATGGAAATATGTGTGTTCTTAATATTAACTCACGTTCCCTCTGTGGTTAGAGTCTACAGAGATTCCAAAATACAGTATACATCCATGCATATCTATGTATACATATATGTAACCTAATGCAGAGGAGCATCCCATTCTATGTTTATCCGGATGATCTGTTTGGCTTTCTTTCCTGCCAGACCACGTCTGGTGTTCCCAGCGGGTCATGGACAGCGCACACCTTCGTGCTATTATTTATGTACCGAAGGCCAAACCAAATGTCTGGGTGGGTCTCCAAAGGCATAAAACCTGTCGTTTTTCCCCCGTCCACAGGACCCAATTACGTTTAAATAAACCGACTCCTACTGAAAGGTTGGCTCCAACAGAAAACACCACGCAACCACAAACACTGAAATTAAATCTCAGTCGTAAGTTTAGAAGCCACCAACATGTTGTTAAAAATAGCCTTTCGTGCATCTTTGGGGACGCAGATGCAGAAGGAACGTCTCTATTTCCTTCTGCGGGTGCACCCTCGGTAAACGTCCCTGACCTAGAAAAGGCTCCTGGCTCAGACTAACCCTGTGAAAACACCGGCCTGAGGCCTCCGGCGCCCGCAGAGGCAGGAAAACCATCATGTGCTGTTCGGGCTTGAAATGGATGAGCCCTTCTGCCTGGGGCCTCACCGATGGGAGCGAGTCCTCAGCTGTGAGATGGGGTGAGGCTGTGGGCTCTTGGTCAACGGAAAGGTTGCATTAAATGGCAATGACAGGACTGTCCCTTAGATAGATAGTCCTTCCAGGCAGGGAAATGGCGAGGGGACTGGCGTGAGATGCCTGGTGGTGGCTTCCTGGGCAGGGGAGGAAGCCAGGCAGCCATGCACAATTATAACTGCCATCTCTGAAGGATGGAGAGGAAGGAAGGCAATATTTTTATATAAAACCATATTAAATTTCCTTCTTAAAGTGCCTCTATGCATTTCTCCTTCCAATTTATAGGGAAAAGTATTCGTTTTCAAACGACAGCAGAACTGGCAGTAAATATCGCAGTAACAATTGTTCTTTTATTAAATGGTTATTGAAATAAATTCCTGTGCTTTCTTGTTTTTCTTCTCTGGTTCCAATATTTATTTACAGCTGATTATTAACATCTGCCAGCATAACGGTTTCATCCATACAGAAGCCGAAGGGTCCAAAAAGTCACACACACCCTTCTAACATGACCTGTAGTTAGACAGAAAACAGTTTCCCAGTCACCGCTTGGCTTCCTGTCTGTGACCTCTGCAAAGCATTGGAGGCCAGGGTTAATGGCCTTTCCAATCTCTGTGATAAGAATTCATTTTGTTCTATTACCAGCAGTTATCGGAGGAGCCTGCTGCATCACTTCAGCGGGGTTCAATCAATGAGAGGACCTAATGAAGTAACCAGCTGTAGCTCTATTTCCCTGGCCAGCTCCATCCGACAAATAAGACCTATCAGTCACATCTTCAGGCTGATCGCAGACGCAGCGTGTTCACGTGCTGCAATCGCATGCATATGGACCCAGGCTACCCCATCGCGTCCCTGCCACCTCTCCTTTCCACAGAGCTCCCCCAACCCTGCAAAGGGAATGGGGGGAGCCCCAAGATGCCATAGGAAGAGGTCAATAATGCAAGAGGAGAGTAAATTTGCAGAACAGCCGAGTTTATAATAAGAGCAAAACGGTAGAATTAGAGAGCCTCACAGCGCAGACTCTGGCCTCAGCTGTCCTCAGATATTTACACTTTAGCTGGTGTTTTTGGTCTTCAATCTTCAAAAGGTGGGGGAGTAAATAGTGCCCAATTCATGTTTACCACTCTTATCGTTATTCTAAGTTTAATGGCAGGACTTGAATTTTCGCTAAGCCTTCAGAGCCAAAATATAATTATGGTAGATTATTACTTTGGGGTCAAATAGCAGTCCTTGTAACACCATAAGTTAACTTGGAGATATTTCATATTAGCTGATATCACCAAAGTCACACAAAAGCCTGTACATTACTGTAAAACTCTATTATTTATAGTTTTTAATTTTTAAATTATGAATGTCATTCATCTCCAATTCAAAAGAGCATTTGTTAAGAAATGTTATTTTTGCACATAGAGATTATAGGAGCAGAAAAAAATAAAAACCTTGAACCTTTCATTAGAGGCCTCGTAAATGTATTGGACTGCTATTAGGAGTCCTGTCCAAAAGGCACCCTTTTGTGGAAAGAGGTCCTGATGTCGGTGCTGCGACTTTTAGATGATTTCTCAGGCAACTAATGAATGGCTCATAGGAAGCTATGAATAGGACATTCATATTTGCTGATAGGTTGAAAGCCACAGGTACCTTAGTTTACTTTATTAGGTTAATCAAGATGAATTCCATGTAATACAATTTATATTCCTTTAACTTGGCTGCTCTCTTTGTCAATTTGAAAGGAAAAATGGCATGGCTATTTGCAGTTATGCTAAAAAGATGATGTCTAAGGAAAAGTACACCAATTAAAAGTACTTGCTAGCTTTGTACTTGATAAGCATGTTCACACAGGCAAGAATATTTTATTTCATTAGGAGAGGATTTTCATTCAGGCAGTATCACTAATGTATTGTGACATCAAAGTACTAAAGACTCTATGTCTAAATGTCCTTCAGTGTTTATGGGTCCGTGCCACTGCTTTCTTTTTCAAATTGCAATCATGGAGATGCTCAAGGATAATGCTTCCTATAACTATATGAGATTATCTTTTCATCTCAAACCTTTGGAGATGTAAATAAAAGATTAAGGCACAATAGCTAAGAGGCTAAATAGGAAAGAAAAAGAAACACACAATGGTGATATTTAGGAAAACAGGTGTGCTCTGTGTGTGTGTGTGTGTGTGTGTGTGTGTGTGTAAGATCCCTAGAGTTGTAATTATCTAGGTATGTGGTGTGAAAAAAGACTGAAATATCTTCGCTGCATATGCAAACAGATAAGAATATGCCTAGCAGGCATTTGGGGAACATCTGTCAATTTTTTATAGAACATACTGATTGTGGGCTATTGATTGCATTTAAACAAAGTTGTTGCAAAAAAAAAAAATCAGCTAACAATTCGTGTAGAAAGGGCCAATCAATATTTAAATGACTCACTTTATTGATTTAAAATTAACTTTCAATTAAGAGATCCATAGGACTCTTAACTGCGACACTTATCCATTCAAGAGAAAATAAAGGTACATTTATCGATACACTTAAACAGCAGTGGCTGGTTTTCTATCGATTCAGTCATTTGCGCTCGGATTCGTTAGCGTCATCAGCCTTTAACTCGCTTACTAGGTCTTTGCAGAGTCCAACCCTGCAAGAAAGATGTAGGAATGCGCAAAGCAACACAAAGAAAGGATAGACATTTAAGCAGAATTAAAAGATGTAGGAAAAGGTAAGTCAACCTTACACTTCCTTTTGTTCTTTTTTTTTCCTTCGCATGTTCTGGAAGGAAGACTGTTGGGGTGATTATTAGAAAAAAGAAGCCTTTTAAGGGGCTGGGGGGTTTTCAAAGCAAGTGGTTTGGATATGGTACATTTTGTGTTGTGAAACTGTGTAAACGAAATGTTTGAACAATTGACTACTAAAAGCTTCATTGGCTTCTATTGACTGACAAGATCACAAACTTGCATATACTGGTTATATTATAATCAATGGCTGCTGAAAACACAATTTATAGAATTTTAAAGAGAAAATAACTGCATTTCCCATTGAAAATACTGTTTATGTGTGTTTAAGGCAATATTTAATCCACAGTATGGCAAGCAAACCACACTAGGCTATACTTTGTTGTTTTGATGACTTGCCAGTTATTACATTTTAGAATTTATTTTTATCAGGGTGTTCATGAAAATAAAACATATAAAAAGATAAATTTTATATAAAATGGATAAATAAATTAAAAATGCACAGGTCAGAAAATTTACCCATGTATTTTAAAACCATAACTGGCCACCTATTTTTGAACCTTTCTTGCCAATGAAGGGGAATTCTGTATACAAGAAAAGGGCATTGGCTGTAAAAATTTTACTACAGTTTCTAACATTATATCAGAAAAACAAAACTGTCCACCGGGAATGGCATCTAATAAAGCAGAGGCTCCCACAGCCTGGACTGTAATAGGTGTGGCAGGTGCTACTCGTTTTCAGGGACTCAAAACGATAGGTGTACTTTTTGGTTTAAGGGTGAGAACACCCCGGATGACAGTCCGTTTCCTCCAGCCCACTGATCTCTTTATCATATTCTTCACTATGCAGAGCTATCTGTATCAGAAAGAAGCTCAAAGAAACCCCCGGTTCATTGACTGACATATAATTCCTGGTGAGAGAGACAGAACAGTCAATCTAATAAGTCCACGTGTACAGAACCTATTTTTCACCACCTTCACACGAACAGTGAATCTTCCCTCTCCCATAGTATGCACTGTGGCTACAACAGATGCTTCTGGTCATTTCAAAGATTAGCCTTTAGTTTTTTCTATGCACCAAAACTACGGTGGTTCTGCTGTACCAGTTATATCTCTAGATTTGCTCTGAACCTGTAAGAAACATTTGGGATGGATGGAAGTGAAACCTCAGAGATCCAAAAGCTCAACTAATTATGAGAAGCCCCTCCTCAAATAGTTTAATCACAAAATATTGGTGTGAGGCAATCTGTAACATATTATGGTGACTACACTTACTAAAAAGTGCAAGATGTCATTATTCCAACTAGAAGTCAGATGATGATGCTAATTAAGTGATAGCAGGTGGCATGGGATGCCTGTCAAGGTCCTCTCTGATCTGCAGAGAGAGATGTGTGGTTCCCAGTCTAAACACCCAAGAGAGGTAACAATTGGCTTAAGCACTATTCAGTCCCAAGGTGCCCTGAATAGGGGATTCACTTTGATTTAACACTTTCTTATCACATCAAAGAGGTGAAAAAAGGCATCCTTATGAATTGGAGGGGGTGGGGAAAGGCTTGTCTTTTACTCCAGTTGAAAACTCTCTTTAAGAACTCTGGGGGTATTTGGAAATGACCATAGAAAAATAGGCTTTAAGATTCAAGCCATAAATCCATGTAACAAAATAATAACAAAAAGTTGAGTTGTTTCAAACTCCTGAAAGCTAGGCACTGCCAATTGCACTATTATAAAGTGCAGAATTAACTAAAATACCTGCTCTGTCCTAGAAAAGAAATGATCATTACCCTACCCCCCAGCCTTCCATCTCTTAAATGACTGTTTGCAAAGATGTTTTTACTTTGTCATTAATCCCATTTTATCTATAACCCAAACTAATTTAATAGAGCGTTCTCACAGCAGGGTTTGGGGAATGTTGACTGGTCAGATCTCAGGAATGTCCTATGGCCATCTCATGTTTCCCTGGATGCACTCGTTGTCATCTTAATGGCATAAGACACTGGATGGTTTGGAGCTGGGAATCTTGCCTTTTGAGTTCATGGGGCCCCATGTTACTTGAGAGGGATGCTGTGATAGAGAAGCAGGTCTGTCTGAGGGGATGGGCCATGCTGAGTGAGTTGGGGGACAGTGCAGACAACATATGCCTAAAAGGCAAGCCAAGTGGTTCTTCGAAATGATGGAAAATGAGTGTTATCTAATTTCGGAAATTCTTTTATCTGGCTCGATCTGCCTCCGCGGTGCTTGTCTCAGGAGCGTTATTGTGTTTTTTACAATAGATCAAAGTCACGGTTGATAAGACGATCCTAGATAAAGTCGTTACATTTTCAGCTATCTTACAATATATGAAATCACGCAGCATGGTTAGTTTATTCAAACCTTTTCTTTCCCTCCCAAAGGCTGACTCACACCATCATTTCAGAACCGTTTCCTATCACTTTACCCAAATCATGGCTAAGACGGACACAAATAATTATAGGAATTAGTGCTACAGGGTGTAAAATGGTTCCCTCGTGGCGGAGGTGCAATTGTTTCGTTCTGGAATTCCCCACTGAGGAATAATGTACTCAAACTATCTAAAGACGCTATAATCCTCTGATGTTAAAAAAGAAAAAAAAGTAAAGTTGCATGTAATCTTTGACTAGAATAAAAAGTCTAAGCATTCATTCCAAGGACAAATACCAACTATTCTCTATTGAACCCAAATGTCTTGCTCTGTAGAGAAAAACCCAGAAATTTATGAAAATCATTTTCTTCAATCTTAATGGAAGCTTACAGCTCAGATAAAAAAATCCAAAACGGCTATGTATGGTCCGTGAATCCCAAACTGGGTCCTCCTTCATGATTTGATTTCCTTTAATCGTGTTTCCCTCTATCCTTTAAAACACCCTCGTCCTCAATATTGCAAGTCAAGTGAATGTCCCCTAGTGAAGTCGGCAGTGCCTGTTGTAAAACACGGGAAACAAATGTGGTCATGTGCCACGGGCTGTCTGATTAACTGTGCCAAACGGACTCAGGTGAGTTACACCCCAGAGGAGGTCACGCGGGGGATGGTTTTAACTTCTTGCTCAAGCACAGAGCACCGGGCAGTGTCAGGCTCGCGTGCTCCTGATGAGGTGCGGCCTTAGTCCTAATCTTCCCTTTTTAATATTGAAGAGGTAAACCCTTTCACCTGCATGTGGAGCCTGCCTTTCCATCAAAGCTCAGGAGATTCCAGCAACAAAATCAATGTACGCAGGTTCAGAGCCGTTTTCAGGGTTTTGTAAGACAAATCTCTCAAACGGGGCTAGTTTAATGCTATTGAGCTGGGCTTCGATCTGACCGTGTGAGTGAACAACACACCGTTCACTTTCCAGGGCTTCGGAGACGGAGGGGGGTGGGGGAACCCGTCCCTGCAAAGGCAGCTGTGGAATTTCTCCGTGACCTCTCACTTCACCTAATCCACCTCTAAACCCTGCAGTGGACTGGTTACATAAATAAATATTTAAAGGTAACCCCAAATCAACAAACATAATTAACTAATTTCTCTGCTCCATGTTAATAAACTACACTTGGAGAAGTTTCCAAGTGGATGGCTCGGGCAGGGGCCTGGGCCAATTCTGAAAGCTCAGACTCTCTTTTTAAAGGAATGTGTTTGAAAAGCCAATCAAAATGCTAATTTATTTTTCTTTTCTTCAGGATATGGATTTGTCTATTGAGTCAAGAAGGGTAATTTGTTTTCAATGGAAGTGTTTCTTTCCTGGTATTTATGTTACCCACTAAAAGCTTTGATTCCTTCATAGTTTAAGCCTCCTATCTTTCAAAACTTCAAAATATTCAACAGATTTTTAGGTATTCTGTGGGGTTTTTTTTAATGTCTGGAAAAAAAAAAAGCCTCTCTTATTAGGGATCCTAAAGTTACTCAGTATGCATCATTGTGATGTACAGTTTTAAAGCTACAAGTTAAAGTGATTTGCCTCATTGTGAAGTACAGTTTTAAAGTTACCAATTAAAGTGACTCATAATTAAAACTTAAACTTGAGGCCTTGAGCTCAACTGAGCCCCAGTGAACAAAAGCATGGAGGGCTTCCCCCATCTTGCTTCCATTAGTCTCCTAACTTCACAAACTGCCTGACGTTAAATCAATCATGACCTGACTCAGCTACAGCCTTCCTTTCACAAAATATTTTATCTCGGCATAAATAAGGCATTGGAATATTTTTGAATATTTTGGAAACATGAAAGGGAAATCATCTCAGATTCCTTGTTTCATTTGGAGAAGAGTTGTTCTTTTTCCAGACATAAAAACAAAACAAAACAAAACAAAAAAACGCTCCTGGGCTTAATGCAAAAATTCTAAATCTGAATTATGATCCAATGTTACAACAGAGGCATTACTAAATCTGGTATAAATCAATTATGTGTAGTTATACTGTGAATATAAAATGTACAATGTCACTAGTTTCTTTATACAAGTGACATACTAGCTTTTCATTGGAATATTGTCAAAACGAGTTTTGAAAACAAAATGAAACATAATGAGGCGAAGATATTTCTAATGATTTGGGGTCTGGGTTTATAGGATTCTTATTTCTTTTTCCTCTTTCTGTTGAATTTAGGTTCTGAAATTGTAGCATATATTAAATCAAATATTTCCCAAACTAAAAAGGATAAGAGTGTGCAATCATTAGACCCCTTTATACCTTAGAAGTAATCCCCTGGGGACAGACATAGACACTGAACATTTCCATGATATTAACTATGCTGTCGCTCTCCACTGCTCTTAGAAGTCACCTCTGGAGCAGGATCCACATTCTAACAAAAAATAAAATAAAATGAAGGCCTATTTAGGGCCCAATTAGGAATAGCTAGTACAAGTGACTGTTTTCAAAGACGTAAAGCTACCTTAATTGAGCAGCTGCATTTTATAAGGAGGCATATTAAAATCCTGGCTATTTTTTCTTTATAAAACGTTTTTAAAAAAATATTTTTATTGATTTCAGAGAGGAAGGGAGAGAGATGGAAACAGCAATGATGAGAGAGAATCACTGATCGGCTGCCTCCTGCACACTCCCTACTGGGGATCAAGCCCGCCACCCTGGCATGCGCCCTTGACCAGAATGGAACCCGGGACCCTTTAGTCCCCAGGCTGACGCTCTATCCACTGAGCCAAACCAGCCAGGGCTCTTTTTAAAACTTTTAAAACTAATTTGTAAAGGTGATAAACATCTGAATACACCACCTGATCCTCCCCAATCCATTGCACTGTGCACACATGCACACACACACAAGTATGCAGACAAATGCATGCACACACATGAACACACATGGGCACACACAAAGGTGAGCACAAATGTACGCACACACACGGGTATACAGGCACACACACACACACACATGCGCACAAATATTGATTCACATTCTCCCAAAAGAGAAGTCTGAATTCTTGTTTCAGTACCAGACGGAGGAATTTCCCTTGCACATAGATATTTTGAAGTAAATTTGTGCCTTTACAGTTAAATGAATATTGCTTACTCTTGGTCCACAGCTCAAGTGTGCTGACAGGAATTAGTGAAAAAATGGGCAAGCACAGAAAATATCCCACTTTTCCATCTCAGAGCCAGTAAAAGGAAACAAAGGCCTTCTCTGACCCTGCCCTGTGGTCCAGGACCTTCCATCTAAATAACTAGCAGTAGATTTTCAGAATTTCTCCTTATTTTCTTTTACCTAATAAAGGTATTTGCATCCCAATGGAAAGGTCGGGTAAGTCTGTGGGAATGTTGTTCTGCTCTTATATTTCTTCTGAAAAACATTATTGACTTCCAAAAGAAAACAAATACCTATGTGGAAGTGGCTGTCCCTGCGGTAGAAGAATGATGCTGAAGCCTAAAGCTGGTAATCTTGAATTCAACATACTGCACGAGCCTGTGTGTGAGCACAGTGATGCTCTCTGTACCTATTGCGTTTCATTCCAAAGTTTCCACAGCCACACTGTGTGCCGTATCATACAGAGAATGTCCCGTTAAACCATATTTCTTTAATGGCAGAACTTCAAATGTCATCTTGAGTTTCACAAAACCCTCTTTCTTTTCAGAAGTAATTAGCTAAGGCAGAGTTTGCATGGCAATTAAAAACCACTTGCTTGTAGAAGCTTGTAGGCATTATGTAATTTTTTTTTTCCTGCTACAAGTACATATGTGTGTTCTTGCCCCCAGCTTAAATACAGTGAGCGTTGTAGTTGGTTGCACAGGAATTGTCTCAAGAACATTAAAGCAAGCCAAACACGATTGTATTCCAACTAAAATTGCTCTCTTTATACCGTGTATTGAAACTTGATAACTGTTGGTTATAAAATTCCTTTGATTTTCTGTAGGTAATAAAATACTTTGGCAATTACTATTGACAGTTCTGGATAATCTTGAAGGCTGCCTCGCCTGAAGATGAGTGTTACAAATCACTCCACGCAAAGAGGGCGGCTCAGCAGCAGGCAGGAGACAGGTTTCAATTTCACAATGCTGATTATCTCATTCGCGATTCCATGCATGCCTAAATCTGAGAATCCCTCAAGCAGCTCTATGGACTTCTACTTTTAAGATGCCTATTACGCTTTCATACTTTTTCCTGCTTCCTGAAGAGTGCCATTTCGCCAAGCTTAAATAGCAGAAAATTGCACTGCTTTCCTCTGCCCAGCTCCTCAATCTCTATTAACCTGCGCAAGAACAAAGGACTCTGTGGTCCGGCTGCAGGTGGAGAAATAGGTTGGAAGTCGCTTTTCATTTACTGCCACGCATACTTTTGATTCCTAAATTCATTTTCGACAATCACCTTCTTCGAATGCCTCGGCAAATTACAAACAAAAACTGCAATATTCCGCCCCCCGCCCCAAAAAAAATATATACAAACGTGGTGGTCCTGGCTCAATCAACGCGCACGCACAGACACACGCACGCTCCCGCACCCACATGCGATTTAGTATTTACAGCCACCCCCAAGTGAAAGTCCACGGTCATCCGGATATGTCTCGATTTAAATAAAAGCGATCGGAGGAAGCCGGCCCAAGTGGAATTCCTTCTGTTTGGGGAAGGAGAGAACAATAGGCCCGGGCCGAGGGGGAGCAGTTGGAGCACCTGGCTGCCATGCTCGCGAGGGCCTAGATTAGATGTCATAAACCCAGTGATGCATTTCTCTGCGAACGACTCAGAGTCCGCAAATGTTGAGGTAAAATGGAGGACAAAGACGCCTTTTAAAACAATAAGGTTCACCGGTCCTTTTCAGTCAAACCGCCTTTACGAAATGCAGAAATCTTAATAACCTTCAGGAGACCTGCTCATTCTTCTCAGGCGACACACTCCTGGCCCTTTTTCTCCAGGCTCCCCCTCTTTGTTGGATTCTGACACACACCCCACCTGGCCTAGGATTTCTTTAAAGTCGGTGCTAAAGGACAGGGCCCTGGGAGGGGAGGGAGGCATCTCTCCATGCTTAGTTTGTTCCAGAAAAAGTTAGAAGGCTCCCTGGTCCATTCTCCGGAGCCAGTGGAGTCAGACACTCCTGCGTCCCCACCGCAGCACAAAGGTAACGTGGGCCATCCGAAACTGTGTTCAAACAGGGTCTGTTTTGCATTTAAAAAGATAAAAGAATGTTTTCTAAGATGACAATTGCTGGTCGGCCATCGCTTCGGGCTTTAATCTCATAGCCTGCTCGAATTTCCCATTATGTCTCACCCAGGCTTGGGAGGCTCAAGAGGCCCGACTGCGGCCAGGACGGGAGTGGAGGGGTCACCGCATTAAGCGACGCAGCTGTTGCTCGCAAACGGCAAATGTTAGAATAACTCACTGCTTGTTTTTTCCTCGCTGCTAATAAAAACTTAAAGTGTTTTGCATGCTTTCTATAAACAGTGCACTTAAGTTTTATATTCTAGTCCATCTTATTAAGCGTGAAGTCTGCTGATCCCTAAATTATTCATAATGTGGCCCAGACTGATGAAGATTGGCTTGTTAAGGAGCACAAGAAGCAATTAAACTGACAAGGCAGCGCGGCCTTGATGTATACATTTATTATCACAAGAATACCCAAAGTGAATGCCCTTATTAAGCAATGAATTTCACCTCACTGGCCTTCCGCGAAGGCTGCTCTGGGCAGGGAGAGC
This sequence comes from Myotis nattereri, assembly GCF_964212035.1. Lineage (NCBI taxonomy): Eukaryota > Metazoa > Chordata > Mammalia > Chiroptera > Vespertilionidae > Myotis > Myotis nattereri. The sequence goes on along the minus strand of NC_138092.1, from coordinate 41,978,821 downwards.
GAGGAACAACATGTCAAAAGCTAACTCGGAGGAAATGCCTATCTTCAAGTGAAACCGATTTTGTAATGAACCTTTCAGTTGGCTCCTGAGGTAATAAATCCTGACTGGTGCATTAATTACTTGATAACATCCCATCAAAATGCAAATGCAGCACTTGACCCATAGGAATGGCTCCGTAGCTGGTAACTCTTGAGGGTGGACATAAATTGTCTGTTTTTTCTTATCAAACAGGGCGTTTGTTTCCATCTCGCTGGGGTGAATGACACTCCTGACACCCTTGGTCCCTCTGTGTCCTGGCACCACCATTTGCGGAGCTTGGTCAGGCTGTGCCAACATCCTATCTGTGCGGCGCCTTCGCTTTGTATCTTTCAGAGGAAACTGCCAATTTCCCCCTCCTGGAAACACACACACATAACACACACAGTCTGAGGGCATCCACCATGTCAAGAGCAGACTGCAGCCTGGCTGGAGTGGCTCAGTGGTTGAGCATCGACCTATGAACCAGAAGGTCACAGTTCAATTCCTCATTAGGGCACATGCCCAGGTTGCAGGCTGGATCCCAGTAGGGGGTGTGCAGGAGGCAGCCAATCAATGATTTTCTCTCATTATTGATGTTTCTATCTCTCTCTCCCTCCCTCTCCCTTCCTCTCTGAAATTATATATATATATTTAAAAAGAGCGGGCTGCAAAAAGGGCCAGAAAGAGGAACCCCCCATCCCTGAGATATACCAATCTTTCTTTTTCATTCTTTTCAAGCAACACAGCAAACTGGGACTCGCACGGCTCGCGTGAGCGGAGGGAAGCTGGTGAGCTCTGCAGGTGCACGGGCGGGCCGTGTGCAGAATTAGGCCTCCCACAGAGAGATGCTCCCTGCACCCGCACCCGCACCACAGCAACGAAGCACTTCTAGGTGCTGCTTTAATATTTTCACAAATAATCAATACTTCATTAAAGACACAGAAATGGTACACTCCAGGCCTAACAGAGATGGCGAGATAAACAGACGGAGAGGCAGAACATGGCTTAATGAACACCTGAACCGTGGGAGAGAGGACCCAGCTCCCGAGTGCCCTCTCGGCCAGTGAAACGGATGTGTTTAGTTATGGAAACCGCTTCCACGATGAATGTTAATGAGGAGCTGTGCTTTCTATTGGCTCCTTCGGAACTCTGATCTCCATCCATAGGCCCGACACTCCCACCTGGGTCGCCCTGCCTTCCAGTGTGTTTATTTGTCTTGAAGGCTTGGGGAAAATCCTTAATTCAGGTTACTAGGCAACCCCGCAGGTGAGAAAATATAATGTTTGGCTGACTCAATTTCTGAATGCACACCATGGCCTAATGCCTTCAAAATAGACTGCAAAGCATGTGCTGATAATTCTCTGCTACATTCTCCAAAGGCGAGGTCAGAGGAAAATTAATTGATGCTGAAAATAATGACAGAAGGAGAGGCACCACTGAGACCTGGTGTGACTGGCATGTGATAATGTTAGCAAGGATCCCAGCATGGGACTGGACAGTGTGATGAAAAATATACCCCGTGCGAGGGAAAAACAAGTTACCAAACTTAATTAGTTTCTGACACTTCTTCATAAGTTATTATCTTTTCATTTGGAACATTGCCTTGGGACATCAATACACAAGAAGAAATGAAACATTCTTATTGTAAATATGAAAGAAAGATGACTTTAGATGGTGCCTCCCCTCTTTACATGTCCTCTTGGATAAGCAAAATTTCCTCTGCAGGCTACAGGGTGGAGAGGAGCGGATGACGCAAATGCGCCTGCTCTGAGTTTGACACCCGTCTTAGTTAATGTATGTTTCCATTACGATGGGTTATGCCATTTTGATTTGCAAAAAAAAAAAAAAAAAAAAAAATTAAGGTGGCATCCAAATAAACGTGGTCAGAAGGTGGCTCTTCGGTGGGATGTAGTCAAATTATGTCCCCCTTTTGCAATAATGCTCCCTGTACAGCAAATGTATTTTTAATTCCTTCCCACTAAGGTTTATACCTAGAAGTAATTCACACTGATTACTAAATAACCCTTGTGAGTTGCTTTGTCTTTTGAATTTTAAAAAATACACTTGCCGTGAGCGATGAATTTCATAAACCAGCAGCTCTCATGCTTGATGAATCATTCTTATTTTATGCAGTGCTGTGTGATAGAGAACGAAGATAAAATATTCTATCCACAAGCTACTCGGCACAATTTATCATCAGCGGCTCACTAGTCCAGTGATAATACCTGGCTTGCAGATTGTAATGATCAGATTTTGTTTTTATTTCAAACAGGAGCAATTCCGAATACTAGAGTTTTTAATTTACATACATTAGTGAGGTTCAAATGTGGCAATAGCTACAAGCAAATTCACTTGCAAACTGAATGCTCGCCTTGCATAATGGGTTCCCTTTAGCAATTACTCACCAGTGAAGTACCCAGATAAAAATGAAAACAAAGAGAAAAAAGGAAACTCTGGATACATACACCGAGGTGTGGACCGGGATAATTGCTGAACCACAGCGAAGGTCACGTTTATATCTGTTTTAGTAATGATTCCTGTACCCTTCCTCTGTATTGAATTCCTAATGCAATCTTCTTTCTAGTCCATGGTGCCAGATTCTCTTTTACCTGCACATTTTTAAAGTTCCAATACCAGCTTCCTACATACAAAAGTGGCAACACTATTGTTAGTACAAATTAATGCTGATAGCATTTTAAATGACTAAAATATGGAAACATCTGCTAAACACAGGAATCACTCACACACACACACACACACACACCCCAAAACCCCACAAATATATCAGGTCAAACATTTAGCAATACTGACAGGCTTATAATAAAATTACCTCTTACAGTTACATCACTTTTGCACTGACCACAGTATTGAGCTTGAATTCCCAGCAGCATCATTACGAGACACTTTCTGCCACCTTTCGAAATCTGAAAAGCTTCCCCCAGTTAGTGAAGATTAGGTAATGCTACATCCAATCTCCAGCAGCCATCAATTCCATACCTTGTTCAGCAGAACAGGTGATTAAAGGAAGCAAAGAGGCTACCTAAATAGTGGTTAAGATTAGATGTTTCTTAAAACTAATCTGTAGTTTTGAGAAGATACACTCCTCATAGACAAAACAAACACTGAGGTTGCGACATACATCATCAGAGCCGCTCACCTGCATTCTATCCCATAATAGCACAGAAAAGCTCATCCTGAGCCCACATGTAAACATGAGCTTTATGTTTACTATGCAGTTTCAGATTCTGGGTTATGCCCTGCTCTTGTGGTTATATAAATGGAGTCCCATTTTAGGTTTATCAGTGGTTTTCTAAAATGCCTAATTATCAGAGAGATCAAGAGTATTCTAGAGAAATCATAGCACTGAGTGGGAAATGTCATTTCCAACTTCATGAATTAGGCCCAACAGAGTAAGTTTGCAATTTCCAGACTTGAGCCAATTGTGTAAAAATGCCGATACTCAGCTCCTAGGATGAACCGCGTTCGGGAGACATGGGTGGACGGAATAGACAACAATCGTGGCCTGGCTGAGGTCTTGGGGCCCACCTGGAAGGTAGAGAGGCTGTGGTCACAGGGGTCTGGTTGCTGTCACATAAAACAGCCACTTGAAACTGATGGAGACTCAATCTTTTTCCTCCCCGTGTTATCAAGACAGTTACACATGACCTATGCCTGGGCCACAGTAGCCTTTGTTAGAAATCATTCCATGAACCAGTGCAGGGAGTCGGAAGAAAAAGAGGGGTGGGAAGAGAAATCAGAAGCTGGGGTGGGAAGTCTGCATTTATCAAGCTTTATGGTGTGGTAGAACAGTCTGCCTGGTTACGGAAACATTATCAGTAGGAGTGGCAATAACTCCTCCTTGAAAAGTTGCAAATAAGAAATTGGACACCGAGTTTTCAGACCTACCCAGGGCTCTGGCTGTTCCCTCTCCCGGTGGTGTGGTTAGACAATTACAGTCGGTTCCACCTCTTCCAGGAAGCGCGCGACCACTGAAGTATTCTGTGTGTTTGTTTAACCAGCGGCCGCTCACCCCACCACCCAGAGCCAAGTTGAACGTCGGGGGATCATGGGAATTAAGTATGCAAGACTCATCCTGGCACAAATCTGAAAGCCCCAAGGATAGGTCTTGATCCCTTCCAGACAATATGCCTATAAAGAAGGATCAAAAATACAGAATTTATTGTTACACTAGAGAGTTTTCTAGAAAATGACCACCCTTGAAGTTGTATTACAGTAAAAAGGAAAATCCAATTCACAGTCAGTGTTAATGTGTGTGTGTGTGTGTGTGTATGCATGTATATATTAACTAATCCACTACTGTCTATTATAAAATGATGTAATTTCTATAAATATAATTATAGATGTAATATTTAGCTCTCTTACCTAATCTAAAATGATGTCATTTCCACAAAAATCTCAATTTTTCAAAATCACTTCCTGATAATACAAGCTCAAGTCAGTTGAGGCACTTGCCTACCCTACCTTACCTTTAAAACTTAGGCTCAGAAAGTTGGATCATTCCACAAGCATTCCCAAATATCCTCTATATCCATTCCCATTCATCTCCTGCTTCTAGCTCCCATGGAAAATCCTCAAGGGCCTCTCCTATTCCACAACCCAGTCCTTTGAGTCCTTCCTCTTTGAAAGGTTTCATTACTTGGATAAAACTTTCAGTTTTGTCAGTTTTCCCTATGGTACCTACAATAGCCGGGCGCGTATTCCATAAAAATTGAACAACAGCCTTTTACACTAACAACAGAATCAGAGGTTCAACCACCTGGGGGGCCTGGGAAGGAAAGCAGTGACCAGAGCTGACTTCAATACTTGGATTATACTTGTTGTGAAGATGAAGAAGGCCTGAAATAGACGGTTCTACTTTTCTGTGGAAGCAGCTCTACTTTTTGCTACCCTGTCAAATGAACGAAGGTTTCTTTGCCAAACTTAGACTTTTGCTGATATTGACTTAATTATTCTGCTCTTCTGTTATCAGGTGGAATTACAGTAAATGATGATCTTAATAGCTGGGGTGGATCTCCCACTTTCCCTCCAACGTGAAGAGACAGCTAATGTGACTGCCAGGGGAGGAGGAGGCGGCCTTGAACTTGAGTCTCTCCTAGCAGGCTGACAGCTGGACCAGAGACAATGGGACTGAGAACACGTCTACTGAGATGGGCTTCAACTGGGGACAGGCTGGATTGGTCCCCTGAGAAGGAAGAGTGACAGGCTAGCAGCTTTCTCCATCTCTTTCCATTTTAATAGGAGTTGAAGTTTGGTAGGATTTCTTTTCTTTTTTTGCTAGTTACATAACCATGTAAAATATATTTATAAACCACTATCTTTAAGTAGAACAACATTTAATTTAAATGGATGGTTTTTATATGGAGGTGACACTGGAAATTTGGTTCTAAAAAAAAACTGGCCCGTGTTAAAACATTTTTCCAGTTTAGTTTACTTATCTGGAGTATACAGAGGAGTTTATAGTCTCAATTGCACTGCTGTTTGCGTGTTCTAACGGCCAAACAGGGGATAATGCAGCCGGTGACGAGGCAGCCACAGAGGAAGAGAACTCTGCAGTCTGTTTTCTTGGATTCTGGATGGGAGAACCTCTTTTTGTATGTGAAAGGGATGGGAACAGGATCTGACAGAACACCCACCTACACAGCCACCAACAGCAAACAACCTGTGCGTTTCCAGCTGAGATTTCAAAGGAGACGTAATGGAAGTAACAGAGACACCACTGTCATAGAGAAAAGTGTTCTGTTCAAATAAAAGCAGAAAATACTTGAAATTCTGGTTGTGCTTACGACTCAGAGACAAAGGCTTCAGTGGGCATCAGGTCAGGGTTCCCTGGGAGAGGATCGATGTTAAGTGGAGTGCATTAATTACTTCGCCAGCAACTTCCTAAGAGCGCTCCTAATCAAAGCAGTCTTATGTACTCATAGGTATCGCCCTTCTGAATCCCCTTTATTGTTTTTATTTTTTGAATGTGCTGTTGATGCTCCCAAAGTGATGATCTTATTATTACACCCAAGATTATTGTGTTTTTTTTAATAAAAGAAGAAAGGGGGGGAAAGGAAAGGAAAAAGGGGAAAAATGAAACTGCAGGTCATCAACCTCTTTTTAATAGTCTTTACTTGGCCCTGACCGGGTGGCTCAGTCGGTTGGAGCATAGTAGTGTGCACTAAAGGGTCGCAGGTTCAATCCTCAGTCCGGCACGTACAAGAGGCAGTCATTTCTCACATCCATGTTTCTCTCTCTCTCCCTTCCTCTCTCTCTAAAAATCAATATTTTAAAAAAACTCTACATCCTGAGGATTTTTTTTAAATAAGTATTTTATGTGGTGACACTTAAATGAGCTCACCACTGCGTCTGCATTTAGGGCTTCTGGCCAGAGACAAGGTGGGCAACGTGAAGTCATTTTCCTGTGGCCAGCAGGTCTCCCCAAGTCTGCCTGCTGTGATTACGGAAGGCCCAAAGCAAAACTCAATGTTTCTTAAACTGAGTCTGTTTTTTAAAGAGATGCCCTTGCAGTGAAGATTTCACTGTTTACAAATAGGTATTTTCAATATCAAAATAGTTCATTTCACTTTTAAAAGCTCTTCTTACAGTAAGAAAACTCTCTTTAAAACTCTATTAAAAGTTTCTTTCGTAAATTACCAAATACACGCCCATGCACACGCTGGATGATTATAAAGAATGTGAAGGTCATGTATCTGAGAAAATCTATATTTCCGCCACCTTTTTTTTTTTTTAAGGCACCCACTACTTCAGCCCTAATTAAAGGCAGAGGAAACTCAGATGGTCCTTGGGAGGGAACCACAATTGCTTCTCATTCTAGACTTCCCAGGAGGTGTGCAGGGACAGTGCCATTGTCCTTGTGTGAGTACAGTGTCCTGCGAGTCCAGACAAGTTATTCGGCCGGATGCCAACTTCCTAAGCAGGAAAAGGGTGCCCCCTCCTTGGCGCGGCCAGGTAATAGCTGGAGTCAGTGCTAATGGAGGCCCCGCGGCAACGTGCTGCCAGGGAGGCCAGGACCTCCTCCAGACACCAGACCAGCGCTCAGCTCAGAGGGCTGCCCCTAATCCGAAATGATGTGATGTGGAGCTGGCCTTTCAGATTCACGGACACTTAAAGGAAAATGACAGTCCATGGCAGCCGGGTCACAAAAGAGCAGATGGAGGAGTCAGGAGGAATGTCACTCTGCGGCTAAGTTTACCTGCAATTAGTTCCTCCACATAAGAGCCAGGTAGACAATAGAGCCCTGGCCACCTTGTCAACACCTCAGCGCCCCCCAAAATGTTGTGGACAAGAGCCTGCATCAGGCACTCCTGTGACAACATGCGACGGTCAAAGCACTCTTTGCTGAAGGACCTCTCTATGGTGGACCTTCTTTGCACCAAAAAAAAAAAAAATCTTTTCCAATGATTTTTCTGAGTAATTAAGCCATAATCTTTATTATTGGTTGTATTATTAATAATAACACAAGTAATCAATTCAAATAAAGAGAACACTCTGTTACATATCTTATTGGGAAGAAGCCATTGTGGTAATTCATCTTGGAGTCATTCTTTTACCCCTGGAGGCACGGGACTTAGGAAAACAAAGCAATATTCAAGAGCAAACCCCGAGATGTATTGCCAGGGAGTTTAATAGACACCTGCACGGCTCACTAATGACCTCAAAACCACAACGTCTGTTGGCATCAACCTGCTCCTTGCTTTCCTCTTACGCCGTCTCCTCAGTGACACCTGCATGCTATGAAGTGACCCTGTATGTATCTTAGGATTTCATGTCACCCTTTTGCTATAGAATCACTGATTCAGTGGCTGAGGTTCGACCATCTAGTATACTGTCTGGGAATTACTATTTGTAGCTCATTCTAAAATAGGGGGGGGAACCTTTTTTCTGCCAAGGGCCATTTGGATATTTATAACATCACTAGAGGTCCAGTGCATGAAAATTCATGCACTGGAGGGGGTTATCCCTCAGCCCAGCCTGCCCCCTCTCACAGTCCGGGAGCCCTCAGGGGTGGGAGGCGACCTGGCCATCAGGGGAAGGCGATGCCCCCATCACACCTCTGCTGCTGCCACTGCCGGCAGCGCAAGCCTCGGCCAGCCCTGATTATCTGAGCCTCGGGCAGCCCTGGGTGGCTGGGCAGCCAACATCCAAGGCTTGGCTGAAATTACTGGGAGACTCCGGCGGGGCTAAGGGGACTGGGCGCTGCCATCTTTGTGATGGCATGATGGTCAATTTGCATATTCCCTCTTTATTAGATAGGATTCTAGGGCAAGTATGTCAAACTCGTGGCCTGCTGGCCATGCTTGTTCTAGGGCCATACAAACTTATCAACTTAAGAATTAGCCTGCTATATTTGGTTAAACATTTAATTAATTCTCCCCTAATGCCTTGGCAGGGCCAGACCAAATGATTTCAAGGGCCTTATATGGCCTGCGGGCCAGATGTTCTCCACCCCTGTTGTAGAAACTGCTTTCAGAACAAATGAATATATAAAGCATACCCTCACAACCATGTCCAAAAATCTCTTGAAAAATACAACTCAAATTTGAAAATTATATCTGTGGATTTATAAGGTTTCAGTGGTAATACAGTTAAAAGGTAGACATTAAAATTATGGTGTACTTTTATGCATAATATGCTATATATTAGGTGGCATCAGTTTTTTGTGTAGATGATACATTTTTTCATAATATAATGTGCAACTTTAATACATATTGAATCTTGTACATTGTAATATCCAAGTAAAATACAGCTAATCATAGAATTTTAAAGATCAGTGATATTTACACCATAACTTTCACTTTAGAGATGAGGAAACAGAATCTCAGAGACGTTAGATGATTTCCCTAGTTAATAGTAAGATTGAGAGATTAAAATCCTGTTTTCTCTGTACTCATAGAGAGGTATAATTTTTCTTATTTTTTCTGTCTTCCTTAAATAAGTTTAGTACTTTATACAAAGAGTGAAATACTTCCACATTAAAACATAGACAAAATATCTATAAACATAAAAATGTGTTCTCAAATTAGTTATGAAAATATGGTGTTAATATTACTTATAAATGTTATTAAGCCCTATGTAAATGCTCCCATTTATGTAAAGTTTTTAATATTAGAACCCAAAATTTCTACTTTAAAACATAAGAATGACAAAAGTCCCCCCCCCAAAAAAAAAATTTACTTAAATATATTGAACTAATGATTATCTTCGAAACAGCTCATATTTGAGGCCACCACATAAATTGTGACCATGAGCAAAAGACACCCAAAGTGGCTAGAGTTAGCAACCTGGATGACCCACATAATAAAGGGATAATTTATAAAGTAAGATTCTCACAACTACTGAAATTCAGACAAATAACCTGGCTAATCAAAAAATATCTCAATACATAGCAAAGAAAAGGCTTCTTTATGCTCATGGAGAAGGTGGGGAATCTTTGTGTCTGTTTAACCAAACATATTCTCCATCTGTTTCTGACTTGTCTGTTTTAGCACAATGGAATAAAATATTAAGCAAAAGAACCTGTCTGAAAATTTTGCTTTAAGAATTCTAGTATAAAAGAGTCAACCAAAACCACAACACCAAAAACCTGCAAAGCGTGGGGCTCCCGGCCCCTTTAAAAATTCTTCTCTGGTTGAGTGGCTGTTACTCAACCAAGGCAGACCCAGTAATCCATCCTTGGGTGCTCACGTGAGGTTGGATGGGAATGCAGACTTCGCCCCTGGGAACCTAAAGAGTAGCAAGCTTCTGAAACTGAGCTCTTCCAACTGGGGCATTTCGCTGTGGAATTTAAAATGGGCTGTCCTTTGCATTACCCCAAAAATACCAGCTAGCCAAGAGAAAGACAACTACTGCTGTTTGTTCAATAAGCTTCCACAACACGGAACCAGATGTACTCCTTTTACGAGAGACCAAGCCTGACTCATTAGTAGAGGGTTGGGTATTGTCTGCGCTCTAGTTTTAAACCTGAGTACCAAGGTTTTAACTCAAGCTAATATTTCCTTACATGGAAAGGTTTAGGAAAATGTTACGTTTTTGAGGAAGACCTTACTGTTGAAAATATTTGAATACTTTGGTTTGTTAACTTTTCAATAATATCCTTTTAAATCTATAACTGCCATATTTGATAACGATTAAGAATACAGGAGTCATTCTGGATAAAATCCCTAACACCATCATTTCTCAACTGTGTGACTTTGTTCGATTATTTAATATCGGAGCCTCTGTTTCCTACAATGAAAATCAGAGAGAGTAATAATTTCCCCCTCAATTTGTGATGAAATTCAGAGAGTTAATACATTGAAAGTGCAGCACAGTGCTTAGCAAAGTAGCAATCAATAAATTACTATTATTATAAAAATCTTAGGCAACTTTTATTGTAAATTCTACTTTTTCAACCACTTAATTATATACAAATAACTTATAAAAATGCAGCCAGATACGTAGAACAACTTTTCCTGGCTCTTCATTATGCAAATATATAGAAGTATAAAATGAACACCTCAGATATTTTGACGTAAATTATACAGTAAAGAGGAAGAGACTCTTTGAGAAGTTGCTGGCATGTTCATATGGAATTAAATCTGAAACAATGTCAAGCAAATATTATACATTTTAAGTGAAATCTAAATGCTTGTTTACATAGTAAACTGTAATGTCTCAGAAAATGCAGTTGTGCGTTAGAATTTGAAAAAACAATTTTTTCTAAATGCATATGCACAGAGATTTACATAGTTCTATGACATGCTACAAAGACACTAATGGAGCAGTCTATTATTTCTGAAATAATTAACACTATTTTCATTCTGTCAACAGCATAGAAATTAAACTTTTAAAACCCCGCACAAACAAATTAAGATGATTCAGATCTCCAATCCACAAACTGAAAAGGAGATTTGGTAATTATCTAACTAATTTGATTAATGAAGATGAATAAACTAGACAATTTTGACCCATGGATCTATGTGGGTCCTGAAATGCTTACTTTGACTGTATAAATCAATTTAAACTGGTAAAATGTTAACTATACTGTCTTCACAGCACAAGTGAAAATGAGATTCTGCAGTCATTTGGTTATCTTTATTAATGCAGAAAGCTAAAAACAACTGCCCACCATGAGATGCACTTATTTCCTGACAAAAGTATTGCTTTTGCAAAACACAGATACAGTCTAAGGCTCACTCATTATCCTTGGCAATTTTGCTCTGTGATTCCCTGTTAGAGCACTTCATACAAATGTTGCTTTCAAATCGCTCTATTATGTCATAATCAAAAGGCGGAATTTAGCCAAAATATTTGTTTACCATTTTGTAGCTAGTCAAAACAGTCTGCTGGTGCACTCTTTGCAATTAATTCCTACTCATCCAGGAATGGGTTTTGGCCAAAACATTTGATTTCTCTTTTGAGGACTTTTACAATCATGTGCCAGTTTAATCTAACATGAGCCAACAGCTAAGCAATAATGGAAGGCACTTAATATTGAGTCAGCTTGTTTCTTTGTCAACCCACACCTGACAAAGAAATACTTTGATCTTTAATTTTCCAGAATACAAAACACCACACTAGTATGAAATAAGCATTTTCATACATTAGTTTATTGGAGTGTCCAATTTAATCCACAAAGCAATATTGAGAGTATGCTAAAATAATCTGATCAGTTCAATCAAAAAATAAGCAGCATAGTAATAATGATCAGGTTTGACAATTAGTATGATCCAAACTCCAGAACCTCATGGTAAATATTATTTTTTTCCCTTTGAATACAAAGAACCAAAAACTTCGCTCTTGATAACAAAACGAGAAGATTTAATTCGATAGCATATAGGCTCCTGATAAGTGACAGTGGGCAGCATGAATTTGGGAGAAATTCAGTTTTCAATTAGTCAGCTGTCCTATGTCTCCATGTACCCAAAAATGGCATTTCCGTGTCCTTATGAGAACTAGCCAAGAAATCATTGATGTTAACCCACCTGAGTGCCTAGTATAAATTGAATATCATGGAAGCTACAGAAGCAGGAGACATATTCAAAGATATTGTAATCTAGACTGAGAGCCAAGAGACAAGACTAGAACGGAGACATCAATAATCAAGAACAAAATCCAATACTAATGGAGTACTCAGTTGAATGACAGGGCAACCATCAGAGACTCACTGATGAGGGCTGTGTATCGGCGCAGGCTGCAGCTTTAGAAAGGGAATGCATGCTAGCTGCCGGGGTTCTTATTCCAGCATCAAGAAGGGTTCAGGAATCTGGAGAAGGCTGTGGGTAGATTAAGGAGGAGTCCAGAGACGAAGCATAATTTTGAAAGGCATTAGGGGGTCAGAGGAGCCTAGCTAAAGGAGCTAAGTTCTAAGTTCTCAGGTCTTAAAGTCTGTTCTCCTTGTCTCAGGACCCCATGCTTTTTATTAACACAATCTGTCCTGAGGCGAGGCAGAGATATACACTTCAAAGGGTATACACAAGCATTGTCAGAATGGGGGAATAGCCTACGGCTGTTCAGGTGTTTGGCCAGTAGGAGGCAATAACATGTAGATTAAGATGCCCTTTTAGCTGTCTGGCAGCCAAGCAATCATCCCTTTTCAGGTTTGGGGAAATGCCATCAGCCATTTCCAGATTCAGCCCTGCTGTCATGCTGGAATTGGTCTCAGGCAGCTAGCCTCTAAAAAGGTACTAAGGATTGTTAAGGAAAGAAGCAGTGGTGCTTCTGGAAATATGAACAACACACATGAACAACATGAGAACGGTATGAGCATGTTTTGGGAAGGAAGCAAGGAAGAAGTAAGGTTTCCTAACTAGGGAAGACCACGTTACTGTCCAACCTTATGTCTTCCCTTAATAATAGGATTCCAAACTGCTTAGGCCTCCATAATCTCTGATAGTTACTACCTTTGTAAACTTGAGCAACTTATTTGACCTGAAGGCACCCTCACTGTCCTCATTTGTAAATAAGGAATATAATGGTACCATTTGCTCACTATTCCTGTGGTGAATAATTGAGCTTATATGTGTAAACTGCTTAGAATAGTTATTGACATGTAGACTGTTTAGTAAAGTGGGTCATGGTCAATATCCTCCTCATTATTGGGAGTGATCGGAGTCTCTTTTCCTAGGCCCGGCGCAGACTTTCAGTCCCATTTTCCAGTCTTGCTTCCTAATCTTTCCCCCTCCGTCTCAGCCAAACTGCACTACTGACCTCTCCAACACACCCTGTGGTTTCCCAACTCGGAGCCGTCACTCACCATGTCCTGCTTCATCTGGAGTATCATTTACCCAACCACTTCCTTCTTCTCCTGCTGAAATCCTGCCCGTATTTCAAGTCTCCTATCCTGTATGTCATCCATTTCGATTCAGATTTATGTCTTAGCTAGTTTGTCTGGGTCTCGTCGCCCTGTTTTTACTCATAACACCGATCACAGTCACCACAGTTTTCTCTTAAACTGTAAACTCTTTGACTCTAAGGACATTTTGTTGTTGCTGTTGGGACCTCACCCAATAGTATACCAATAAGAGGTCATGAAATTTTGGCTGAATCAAAAACAATACCCAACAGTTAAATATGGGCTATAGAGTGTGTATTTATATAGAGTGATTATGCTATTTACAAGAAAAGAGATCGTATAACCCTGAGCTAACAGATTTCGACTACCAGTCTACATTTGATCTTCCCAGAAAATGGCAGCAATCATGCTCTGTCTGGTTGCTGTCAATGAATCTCATGCCTCATCACTATAAACACACAGCTCTGAACCTCCACCCTCAAAAGCAGCGGTTCTCAACACCCTCAAAAGCAGCGGTTCTCAAGCTGTGGGTCGCGACCCCTTTGCCGGTCGAACGACCCTTTCACAGGGGTCGCCTAAGACCATCCTGCATATCAGATATTTACATGACGATTCATAGCAGTAGCAACATTACAGTTATGAAGAAGCAACGAAAATAATTTTATGGTTGGGTCACAACATGAGGAACTGTATTTAAAGGGCCAGAAGGTTGAGAACCACTGCTCAAAAGTGTGTGACCAATGGCATACCCTTGTCAAGAGGTTTCTGATTTCAAATTGCAATAAGGATCCCTGCTCCGAATGTCACCTATGGAAATTTAATTAAACGTAATGCGGCAACCAATTGATGTGCCCCAACCAGAGATCAAACCTGCAACCTAAGTATGTGCTCTGACCAGGAACTGAATCCACAACCTTTTGATGTTGGATGCTCCAACCAACTGAGCCACTGGCCACAGCATCTCTTTTTTATTTTTTGCAACATTGATATGATTAGGACATGTTGCATAAAAACTTAGCTTGGGAATGATAGAATATTATTTTATGTATTTCTGTTTTTTCAGGGTTTAGTTATCAGGAGATATTAAAACAAAACCTCATATATTTGACAGATGCTGAAAGAAATCACTATGAAAATATTAACGCTTTCAAAATTTGACACGTTTAATGAGTCCTACTTTATCCCACTCCCTAGAATTGTTTGTGTCTTATCAAAGCTGATATGCTCAAAAAAATGTCCATTGAGTTACATGCTATAAGCTCACATTACCTCTCTATCACAAATGCTCAGAAAGTAAAATTCATGGCCACAATTGTGATGGCTCATCAGGTGGCCACAGGATACTGTCTGGTATGAGTTAGGAGTTTTCCCAGATGAGAAAGAATGTCGGCTAGTGGCGTTTGGAAAAGAAGAGAATGGTAAACAGAACTTTGTCATCGATTTCAAATAGAAGGAGATTATCATGGAACTGTTTTCTATTTTTTAAAATTCTGCCTCAAATATCTGTTCTTTCCCTACAGAGTACTATTTTCCAGAGAACAGTGAAAAGCCTCGATTCTGAAGTCAGGCTGTTTTCCACACCCCACCTACATCACTGGGGGAATGCAGCTGTACGCACTTGTAGAGAGACTTGACCTTTCTATGCCTCAGTTTCCATGTCTATAAAATAGCAATAACAACAGTACCTGCAACACAGTATTGTTAGAGAATCAAATGAGTTGAGGAAACAGGACCACCAAATATCTGCCTTATTTTTTCAGAGAGCCAGTTCTGATTCAGCCACTTGGGTAGCTAAGGACATAAAGAAACTAGAGAATATTCAGGCTGAATAACCATCTGCATCTGACCTTATCTACGTCATTGAGAAAAACCTGCTACCTTAGTCTAAACTTCGAACAATCGCCTCAGTTCTCCACCTCACTTGGCACCTACAGACAAGGTCCTCATGTCCAGTATCCACTAAAAGCCTTTGCATTTCAAATAAAAATAATAGCCACCGTCAAGTATGTTAATGTCCATAATCATTGTAATTTTTGTAAATTATAACTGTCAGTGGTCACAAACCCACCCAATGAAAACATAAGGTAACAATTTAGCCTTTATATTCCTCCTCTCTGAAAAGAAGAGCCACTTGTAGGAAACTTAAGTAGAAAGGCAAATTTATAACATTTATTCTAAAAATAGAGAGATTTTTTTTTCCCTTTCCCAATGGGATCATTTCTAAGGTAATATTTGCTAGCAAATATCTGCAGCCAAAAATGTACCACTGCTTTTAATTTCTATTATAGAATGACAATACACAGTGCTACTTTAGCTTCTGGAGACAGTGTTTAAAGAATATGTTCAAAATATGTAGAATACCATAAAACCATTTCCATGAACATAGAGAATTTCAACTATGTTGCTGCCCATATAAATAAAATCTCATAAACATTACAATTTTCTTCATTATAGAAAATTACTCTGAAGAGATGGGGCTTTCCATTATAAATATATGTAAATAAAACTATAGTTTTGGTCCTGATAATTCAAATTATGTTTGATTGGACTCTCTTTTTGGGGGTATTAAAATTTCATAAAAGATTTCCTAGAATAAGAAGTAGTACTGAGTTTAAACATTTGCATTTATCAGAAATGAACTGATCTAGACAATATTAACTATAGGTTACATATTTTGTATTGTACTTTATTGAACTTTGTCATTTTAATAACACCAACACTAAGCAGGAATATAAGTTAACCTAATCAGAAAATATATGGCCCCATTCTGTTAAGATGCCGATCATCTTGGGGAAAAGAAAGAACTCAAGTCAATTCAGTACTGTTTTGCATTTAAACATAATAAAAATGGTTTAAGAAATTTTTTTAACTTCATTTTTGGAAGAAAATTTCTCAGTATGCTTAAGCACGGACTTTCAGAGGTTGTTTTTGTTAATTACATGTTGCTTGGATGCTTAAATAAGCCTAAGACTTTCAGTCTAAAGGAAACTCTGCCGTGTTTCTCACTGTCCTCAACATAATCAGAGTGGAGGAGCCGGGCGGGGTTCATGGGCATCTATCCCATTGTGTGAGGAGAAAAGGAAAATGGCGGCTGCACATTCGCCCAGCACCCATGGCTGGAGCAATGACAAGACAGATTAGGATGTATATTAAATCTCACACATGACCGCCTTTCTGTATCAGGGTAAAAAATACTTGCTCTTACATACATTAGGGACCAGTGTTGGTCTGACATCTACATTAATATTGACAGCATATCAACATTTATTTTTACATTTACTGAGTCAATAGCTAGTCTAAACCTGGTAAAACTTAGATAACAGAAATGAAAAAATATATATTTCTAACAAGCAGCCTTATTTTTTCATATCTAAAAAAATTTAACCCCCAAATAGTACTGAGCTTTTATGAGTTATCAACCCTACTGCAATACATCACTGGCATACACAGCTGTGACTTGGTAATCCAATCTCATTTGTCAAAAAATAAATTTGGTAGATAGAGAATGATTTTAGAAAAAGAAACTCCTGCACAGACAAGAACATAAATACTATATGCATAGCAAACTGATTATTTTAAAAAGCTAGATTAGCACCACTGTATTAATTTACTTGCTATACATTATTTTCAGACAATGGGATATTGCTAGGCAATAATTTCTCATCTGCAACATAACCACGGATGCAAAACACACATAACGCTTACAAAAATAGAAAATACCAACTTGCTAAATTCGTTTATGATTTTTAACATATTTATTTGTATTTAACATGTTGAGAATTGGAAACGATGAGAACAGGGTTAGAGAAAAGAAAGTCATTCTTTACTTTGTTTTTAAATATCACAAAACTAAACAGAAGCTTATCTTCCTTTCAAGGCAATATCTTGGCTTCATGAATAATTAAATGTTGTTTTCCAAGGATGGCTATGTTACACTCTGCTTTGAAGTATGTTTACCTTTACTGTTATTCTTAAAGATACTCTAATGCTTTTAAGATGCACACATATTTTATATACATTACACAAGAATGCAACAGAATAAAATGTTTACTTTTTTCCATCTTAGTCTAGCCTCACGTTATCTGTGAATGCGGAGAGAGATAAAGTAATCAATATTTAAAACAAAACAAAACAGTAGGACCTGTTATTCTTCCAAAGCTTATATTTAAATGGTTGGCTTATTTTGCTTCTCATGTATCACATGAACTCACTCATGTGGAATCTAATGAACAACATAAACTGATGAACAAAATAGATTCAGAGACATAGAAGCATGGAATAGACTGTCAAATCTCAGAGGGAAGGTAGGGGTGGGTGGGTGGGAGGGAAGAGATCAACCAAACAACTTGTATGAATATATGCATAACCCATGGACCCAGATAATAGCGTGATGAAGGCCTGGGGGTGGGGGGGAATGGGACAGGCTGGAAGGGGTTAATGGGGATAAAGGGGGAATATATGTAATACTTTCAACAATAAAGATTTTTTTTTTAAAAGAAAAAGACAACTGATGGTTTCTTAATGGGCAATTCTAATAAACACTTTTTTATCTTGGCATGAATCAAAACTAATAAATAAAAATAAATGGTTGGAATTTTGATTCTAGTTATTGAGCTCTGATTGGGAGCACTATCTTTCAGGGGAAACATAATCATAAAACCACCAAGCAAAATGCCTTGGATTTTAAATGCCTCATGCAACACTTCAAGGGTCTTTTGCTCATCTCCAGCATCGGCTGGCCTTTTATTAAATCACTAGAGGCCCAGTACATGAAATTTCACGAACTGGAGGGGATCCCTCAGCCCAGCCTGTGCCCTCTCACAGTCCGGGACCCCTCAGGGGATGTCCGCCTGCCGGCGTAGGCCCATGGACATCCCTCTGGCAGTCCGGGACCCCTTGGTCCTTACCACCCACCTGCAGCAGAGGCAGGAGAGACTCCTGCCACAGCTGCAGCGCTCGCCAGCCACGAGCCTGGCTTCTGGCTGAGCAGAGCACCACTCAGCCAGAAGCTGGGCTCACTGCTCCTTAGCGCTGCCTCGGAGACAGGAGAGGCTCCCACCACTGCCACTGCGCTCACCAGCCATGAGCTTCTGGCTGAGCAGCGCTACCCTGTAGGAGCGCACTGACCACCAGGGGCAGCGCCTGCATTAAGCGTCTGCCCCCTGGTGGTCAGTGCGCGTCATAGTGACCAGTCATTCCACTGTTCGGTTGATTTGTATATTAGGGTTTTATTATATAGGATGCCTTAGATAGGAGACAACCTTTCTCCCTTTCCCAGAACTCTGCGGAAGGTGGCTCAGGTTAAAGTGATAGTCTTAGTACTAATTATCTCCATAAGATCCATGTGTGCAAGTCCTTGAGAATGATGCCACTTTGTGAGGCCATGACCAAATTGCACCCATGATTATAAGCCCTTCCCTCAGTCAACCCCACTGGTAAACAAAGGCAAGAACAAGAGGCTCTTCTACTAATGCCCTGCTCGCCTCTTTAACAAGACACAGGTAAGAGGACAGACGTAGAGCCATGCCTGCCACAGAAGTGGAACTGCATGCGAGTGCTTGAGATGTTTGTGGCATGAAAGCTGATTAATTAATATCAACAGAGTAAGTCCCAGGAAAAGTGAAAGGGTCATTTTCACAAACAATGAAACATCATGCTTGTGAGAGAGGCATGCTTTGTCCTCCACCAGGAGTCGTTTTTATGCTCAACAAAGCGATGTGAAATGAACTATTTTCATAAACAGATGGTCTTTAGGATAATGGCTTGTACTTTTTAATTTCCTTTCTGGCAGTACTTCATGCCAAATGTCAGGGATGTCAATAGTCTTCATTAGAAGTGGGCTGATATTGCTGGGATCTTTTGTACCAATAGAACCATCCCCCCCCCCCCCCCCCCGCCAATATTATACATGGAAAGCAGAGAAGTTTAAGAAGCTACAGAAAGATAAAAAGTTAATTTCTTTAAACCAAGGGGAAATGAATCCACATCCAATTCCAAGATTAAAAATTTCAGGTCTAAAGTATTCATTGGATCTTTTCGACTCCACTGCATCACCATCATTCAGAAGTCAGTAATCTTTAAATGCTCTCACAGAAAACATCTTTTGTTCCTCAACCGTATTCTTAACAAGGGGTAAGTGATGCCCCATTTATAACATTTTCAATTCATAGAGTCCACATGTGGTCGTGTCCTAGCATAGCCAGACAGAGTGTACATTTCAAAAAAAAAACTAAACCTCATAAATCTCCAGAAATTCCTCACATCTATTATTTTTACCTTCTGCTGCTGATGAGCCTGTTGGGCTCTGTACAGAGGAAATTACAAGCGCTCCAGAAGATTTGGCAAGAAGATGCTAGAAGAAACAATGGGCAAAAAAAAAAAAAATCTTAACTGAAGCATCATATCCAGCTTTGGCTACCATTTACATATTTGAAATTACAGCTAATAAAATGGAAATTCCATTGAAATGGAATAAATTGTTTTCTGAAATCCCTATCTGATTACTGTTGGTGATGTCTGAAATTAAACATGTTAAGCTACACTCAATATACTTTATGGAATTCAACTGAAGGCTAACGTGCTATTGAAAGTCTGTCTGTTTATACAATTTTCCAGTTAGGAACCAAGGTACTTGAATCCCCCTAAAACTTTGACTCCTGGCCCTGTGATCACTTTTCCTATTAATATATGTTACCAAACAAATCTCTCTTTACTTAATAGATGTTTGGAGGCTGTTGGAACAGCTGCTAACTAGTAAGGAAATGCCAGTAGAAGTATTTTATAGTCACACATTTAAATACCTCTGGAAGTCAGCTTAGAGTGATGCCAAGGGAAATGCTTATGTTTAAGGCATATCCCGCATAGTGATAAAAAATTAATAGGTCGA